>NC_064638.1:1281700877-1282003907 GCF_023864345.2 Schistocerca serialis cubense | reverse complement strand
CAACTGGCTCGCCACAATACGCCAGTTACTACTCTTGATGAACTGTGGTATCGTGTTGAATCTGCATGGGCAGCTGTACCTGTACACGCCATCCAAGCTCAGTTTCACTCAATGCCCAGGCGTATCAAGGCCATTATTACGGTTAGAGGTGGTTGTTCTGGGTACTGATTTCTCAGGATCTATGCACCCAAACTGCGTGGAAATGTAATCACATGTCAGTTCTAGTATAATATATTTGTCCAATGAATACCAGTTTATCATCTGCATTTCTTCTTGGTGTAGCAGTTTTAATGGCCAGTAGTGTACTAACATAGCGCATACAGAAACCTCCAGATTGAGACGCACAGCTCCAAAAGTGTCACCTAAAGGCATAAGAAACTGGGTTCCTGGCCCCCCTCCATCGGGCAGAATTAACAGTCTTTAAGCGCAGTACTTCTTAAACAGCCTTCATAGATAATTTCAAACAAATGCAAAGCAGGCCAATAGCTTCAGGACTTCAGGTAGGCACCGGATAATACTGCCCTGCTGCTCGTGGCTGCAAACAAGTTGTTCACATCACATGTCGGTGTATTCAGCACACCACAATTGACCGGCGCTCGTCGTAACCAGGTAGCACGAGACGAGAGCCGCTCCTTCCTCACTACACTCGCCGTAGCAACGGTCAACGCTGCAGGAACACTGGGCCCCCGAAGACCAAAGGCCCTCCCTGCAATCGCCAGGACTGGGAATACTCAGACACCGAAGTCCAGCTCCGTACCTAACTCACCACTCGCCACCTCACAGCCCCAGAGGGATCACACAACCCGGCAAAGATGATACGACGAGGGACAGGCTCGGTGAATTGCCCGCACACGTGGCGCCAACAGGATCAAAAATGGTTCAAATAGCTCTGAGCACTATGCTCAGTACTTCTTAAACAGCCTTCATAGATATTTAACTTCTGAAGTCATCAGTCCCCTAGAACTTAGAACTACTTAGACCTAACTAACCTAAGGACATCAGACACATCGATGCCCGAGGCAGGATTCGAACCTGCGACCGTAGCAGTCGCGCTGTTCCAGACTTTAGCGCCTAGAACCGCTAGGCCACTCAGGCCGGCCAATAGGATCACGCGCCCCCTCACATATGCCGCCATGACTCAGCTGCTATGTTCTTTGGCTTCAGGAAGGCATTTGTTACCGTCCTCCACTTCTGTTTAGTGAAAAAAAAATACAAGCTTATCAAGTACCGAACCACATTTGCTACTGGATTCAGTACTTGCAGACAGAACTGAACACGTCGCTCATCTACATCCACATCTACATGGCTACTTCGCAAATCGTAGTTAATTCCACGGCATAGGGTTCATCGAACAGCCTTCATAAAATTCTCTGTTATTCCACTCACGAACAGCGCGTGGATAAACCAAACATTTAAATCTTTCTGGGCGAGTTGTGATTTTCCTTATTTTATTAAGATGATAGTTACTCCCTATGTAGGACGGCATCAACGAAATATTTTTACATTCGGAGGAGAAAGTTGGTAATCGAAATTTCATGCGAAGACTGCCCCTCAATGAAAAAGTCTTTATTTTAATTACGTCCATCTCAAATCCTATATCACGTCCGTGAACTCTTTCCCTCATTTAAAAAAAAAAACGTGCTGCTCTTCTTTGAACTTTCTCGATGTGCTCCGTTAATCCTCTCGGGCAAGGATCCCACACCACGCAGCGGTACTTCAAAAAAATAAGTCAGACAAGCTTAGCGTAGGCAGTCTGTTTAGTAACAATACAGAAGCAATAGTAGAGCTAGTGGCTGTATGAGTAGTCATGTTCTTAGCTCCTAAACCACAGGCCTTAGAGTTCATTTGGACTGTTTTTTTTCCAAGCCTTTATCCGCCCTATTACCCTCCCATCCCTTGTTCGTACGTTATGTAGCCCAAATTCGGATATCATATCATTCAAAATTTTTAGTCTTTCAGCGCTGAAGTCCTCGCTTATTGTCAGAATCGTCTTCGTGAGTTTCTTCTTTATTGAGAACGTTTCAAACCATTTATATATGATCCAGACTTCACGATTGTGGGTATAGGTCTCACAGAGCACAACGTTTTACTCGCATTCTATAACTCCTGATTATAGAATATGCTGGGTCTATATTTTTTCTCACTTTAAGGCAATTTGTTTCCTTTTACTTATCTTTGTCAATGAATGGTAACTGGTGAGTGATGAAAAAGAAGTAGTTCGTATTAGTGAGTGACCAGTTGTGATCCGATCTCTAAGTGAATAGTGCGGCTGGTCCCGGCGGAGGTTCGAGTCCTCCCTCGGGCATGGGTGTGTGTGTTTGTCCGTAGGATAATTTAGGTTAAGTAGTGTGTAAGCTTAGGGACTGATGACCTTAGCAGTTAAGTCCCATAATATTTCACACACATTTGAACATTTTTTCTAAATGAATAGTTTTGCCGATCTCTAGTACAGTTCCCATCCTAGTGTTTCACTTTTAGGAGGGGCTGGGGACAATTGAACCGTTCCTAAGCCCCGATGTCGAGTCTGATACTCATTGAACCTTTTTGGTTGCGTTGCTAAGTTACGGCTTCTCGTGTATCCTCGTGCTGTAACTTTTGTAGCAACGCGAGGACAAGTTAAAAGCGCACAGCTCATAGTGAGGCTGTCTGCTCAAGGGGACATTGGTTGGAGTTCACCGAGGAGCTGACCGTTGGACGAATCGTGCTTCGAATCATGGTTTGAGCAGAGGTGTCATGGTGGACTGCTCCCTGTGTTTGGATCGCTGGTGTTTACTTCACGGACCACTTACCTCAAAGCCGGCCGGAGTGGCCGAGCGGTTCTAGGCGCTTCTGTCTGGAACCGTGCGACCGCTACGGTCGCAGGTTCGAATCCTGCCTCGGGCATGGATGTGTGTGATGTCCTTAGGTTAGTTAGGTGTAAGTAGTTCTAATTTCTATGGGACTGATGACCACAGATGTTAAGTCCCATAGTGCTCAGAGCCAAACAGCAATCGCGATAGGCTACATTCCTATCTTTATCAAAGTTGTAAACGTGATGGTAGGCATTTCTCCTCCTTATACGAGGCATCACAACAACGTTTCAGCACGCAACGCCGGTCATGTGCTGTTTGTGTATGAGAAATCGGTTGGAAACCTTCCTCATGTCAGCACGTTGTAGGTGTCGCCACCGGCGCCAACCCTGTGTGAATGCTTTGAAAAGCTAATCATTTGCATATCACAGCATCTTCTTCCTGTCGGTTAAATTTCGCATCTGTAGCACGTCATCTTCGTGGTGTAGCAATTTTAATGGCCAGTAGTGGATTTTGCAACATTAATCTTGTACTTGAAATCACGGTTTGTTATTACTGAGTACTTGATACTACTGATTGAAATTTCTGTTTGTTGTACACCTCATGGCCCTTCCCAGGACGAGTTATTGGATTTGACCTGTAACTAAAGTTGTGAGCACTCAGCCTGACAGTACGCACTGTGAGGGGTCCACTTGTTCGTGTAGCCCGATTTTGTAATATATTTCACGAAAACTGACATGAAATGGTTGTCACATGTAGAAGAGATTGTATCTTTGACACCACTGAACCAAATATGTTGCTTGACTGGCAGAATCGATTGTATGTAGGGGAGCGCAGTAGCTGTTGCCGTTGTACTCTGTTAAAGGTAGGCTGTAAGACTTAAGCTAGTGGCTAGCTGTGAGAATTTAACTGTTGGCCTATGGAGGCAGCATAATACAATTTTGTAAGGTAATGAAATTTTGTATATTTAGTTGTAAGTATGCAGTAACGCAATGTGGCTTTTGCTAATTTTACGGTAGTGACCCTTGAATTTAGGAATCAAGTATTTGCCATCAGATTTAATGTATAGGTTAATTTGATATGCCCGACATCTTATATTTTATGTGTTTTGTAATCCCGATACAAGAAAGTTAAATATTGGAATCTATTTTGTCAAACGGTGTCAGACTTTTTGTCATGTAACAATCCAAGTTACACGGACAGACCAATTGAGAGGGCACTCCAACCAGCCACTATACCACAGGTTCCTGAAGAAGACCGAGATGAAGCCAAGAAGGTGGCATATCTGCCCTATGCTGGCTCTATTTCTGTCAGAATCAGTAGGATCCTCCGTAAACACAATATCAAGTGTGTTTTCTGTCCATCCAACAAGATCGGGGGACTGCTGGCGAGTGTCAAAGACGACCTGGGGTTACGAAAACCAGGGATTTACAATATACCTTGTCAATGTGGCATGTCCTACATTGGCCAGACGACAAGAACTGTGGAGATTAGGTGCAAAGAACATCAGAGGCACACTAGATTAAGACATGTGACTAAGTCAGCCATTGCTGAACACTGTCTACAACTAGATCATGCCATGAACTATGAGGATACCAAGATTCTAGCACAAACACCCAGATTTTGGGACAGTGTTATAAGAGAATCGATAGAAATTAAAATGGCTGACGATCTTATGAACCGTGACACAGGGTACCAGCTAAACAGAGCTTGGGATCCGGCTTTGGAATTGGTAAAGGAGCAACGGGGCCAGCTGCAACACTACACAAACAGAAGAACCAGAGATATGGAGATGGAAAACGAGTCCCTGACGGACTGCCAGGCGCACCAGACCGAAGATGGAACACCCAGAAGTGGGACTGGTGGGCGCGGACCGCAGAGGGAACATCCAGAGCCGCAGCGGACGAAAAACGGAGCGGCAACGCTCCAACAGGTCGTGGTGAGCGGTCGCGGACCGCAGGGGAACGCTTGGTACCCCAGACCGTAGATGAAACCCCCAGGAGCGGGTTTGATGGGCGTGGACCGCAGAGGGAACACCTAGAACCGCAGCGGCAGGAAAACGGAGCAGCAACGCTCCAGCTGGTCGCAGGGAATGGGCGCGGACCACAGAGGAAACGCCTGCAGCCGTTGGTGGAGGGGGAAGGCCATAGGCATAAATACTGGACCAGGTCCACTCGAGGAGCAGTCTCAGGTCGCACCTGATGAAGGTTACGAGCTACGTGACCAAAATATAGTGCAAGTACGACGCTGATATCCGGCAGAACACCCGACAACCCAAGATGTCATTAGATCACCGGGAAAGCCTGAAAAGTTAAATCCAAGTATTGTTAACTACGTTAGTAAGTGAGAATTGTAGAACAGTTAAGAAGTTCACTGATCTTGAAGTTAATGAAAAATGTTTCATATGAGATTTTGTGAAGGAGAAACTTTATTTTCAATACAATTTACGAATTGAAAAATTCAGTCTTAGCATATCCTGTTTTCAGTACCTCATCCTCTACCATTTCGTGTGACATTCTTTGATTGATGCTATTTTACGGCCACCATTGAACTTCGCAGATCCAAGATTGAATATTTTGTATGCCTACTGTGAAGAGAACAGAATACCAAGATAACATCCGATGCGACTCAAGAGCTAAGGAAAATGTGTTTCATTGTTTATTTCCTCAGGAAATTTGATCGGTTTACTGCACAGGGCCATAGAACTCGGTGGTCACGAGACAGAGTAAATTTCAGAGGGATTGATTTTATTATAGGCATTAAATACTGGTTTTCCAGATTAAGATGGTCAATTTTTCTTTGGATTACAGTAAAACTGATTAAGCACACCATTTGCTCAACAACACATCACACAGAAAATTTGGATAACACAAAGATATACACTACTGGCCACTAAAATTGCTACACCACGAAGATGACGTGCTACAGACGCGATGTTTAACCGACAGGAAGAAGATGCTGTGATATGCAAATGATTAGCTTTTCAGAACATTCACGCAAGGTTGGCGCCGGTGGCGACACCTACAATGTGCTGACATGAGGAAAGTTTCCAACCGACTTCTCATACACAAACAGCAGTTGGCCGGCGTTGCCTGGTGAAACGTTGTTGTGATGCCTCGTGTAAGAAGGAGAAATGCGTACCATCACGTTTCCGAGTATGATAACGGTCAGATTGTAGTCTATCGCGATTGCGGTTTATCGTATCGCGACATTGCTGCTCGCGTTGGCCGAGAACCAATGACTATTAGCAGAATGTGGAATCAGTGGGTTCAGGTGGGTAATACGGAACGCCGTGCTGGATCCCAAAGACCTCGTATCACTAGCAGTCGAGATGACAGGCATCTTATCGGCATGGCTGTAACGGATCGCGCAGCCACGTCTCGATCCCTGAGTCAACAATGGGGACGTTTGCAAGACAACAACCATCTGCACGAACAGTTCGACGACGTTTTCAGCAGCATGAACTATCAGCTCGGAGACCGTGGCTGCGGTTACCCTTGACGCTGCATCACAGACAGGAGCGCCTGCGATGGTGTACTCAACGACGAACCTGCGTGCACGAATGGCAAAACGTCATTTTTCGGATGAATCTAGGTTATGTTTACAGCATCATGATGGTCGCATCCGTGTTTGGCGACACCGCGGTGAACGCACATTGGAAGCGTGTGTTCGTCATCGCCATACTGGCGTAACACCCTGCATGATGGTATGGGGTGCCATTGGTTACACGTCTCGGTCACCTCTTGTTCGCATTGACGGCACTTTGAACAGTGGACGTTACATTTCAGATTCGTTACCACCTGTGGCTCTATCCTTCATGCGATTCTTGCGAAACCGTACATTTCAGCAGGATAATGCTCGACCGTATGTTGCAGGTCCTGTACGGGCCTTTCTGGATTCAGAAAATGTTCGGCTGCTGCCCTGGCCAGCACATTCTCCAGATCTCTCACCAATTGAAAACGTCTGGTCAATGGTGGCCGTGCAACTGGCTCGTCACAATACGCCAGTCACTACTCTTGATGAGACTACTCTTAATGAACTGTAAAATCGTGTTGAAGCTGCATGGGCAGCTGTACCCTTACACACCATCCAAGCTCTGTTTGACTCAATGCCCAGGCGTATCTAGGCCGTTATTACGGCCAGAGGTGGTTGTTCTGGGTACTGATTTCTCAGGATCTATGCACCCAAATTGCGTGAAAATGTAATCACATGTCAGTTCTAGTATAATATATCTGTCCAGTGAATACCCGTTTATCATCTGCATTTCTTGCTGGTGTAGCAATTTTAATGGTCAGTAGTGTAATTAAAGATCGTTACAGCATATATGGGTTATGTGCGTGTACGTGCTTGTGTTCGCACACTCTGTTACTCCGTGTTGAAGAGCCCTTCGGGATATAGGTATACAGTTTAACCTGCCATCTGCCATTTGGTGCGTATCCGAATTACGGTGCTTATTAGCCCCTGAGAGGCTCCAGTATATTTGTTGCTATTAAGTCTTGATCGAATTATCATGTAATTATTGTTTTAAACGTCCTTGTACATTGCTTCGTGTTACTGCTGGGAAGGTTAACTTGCAATATCACGGGTGGTCCGCTCCCATACTGAAGTTTAATAGTTGAAGTATTAACTGCCCGTTCAAGTACTGCTCCGTATGCTAATTTTTGTCAAACTTGTTTTGCCGTTTGTTGTTTGTATATATGACGGCCTTGTATCGGTAGCAGCTGAGACGTTGCTGTTCTGCTCGTGCGGGGCAGGGACTGGTTTCCCTTCTGCTTCGGTGGCTTTGGCGGCTTTCCCGTCATCACAACAGGCCTAAGAGTTAGCAGATCACAAGCGATTCCGTCGATCTCTCGTTCCAACCTCAAGTTGAGTACTTTGCTGTTATTCTGTTGGTATCTGGTCTTGGGCTGGGGTGTCGCAGTATTAGGAAGTAATTGACTCAGTATTTCTGTTATTGCAAGGCCCTTTTGGGCGTGTGATGAAAGTTTTTGTGCAAACTGAGCATTGAATATCTTGATTTCTTTAAAGAAAGTGAGGGTTCACTCTTCGTTACATTAATTGTGTTTTATGGGACGGTAGTCTATTCAAGTACTTAACGTGATCTCTGTGGAACAGGCTTGCGTCTAATCAGTGAAGTACCTCTATTGCTTCGGTCTTATACTTTAGGTGGGTAGCCTTTGGGCAGCTTGGCCGTATCTTGTCTATATAGAGCAGAATAACCAATGGAGATGTATGTATTTTAATGTTTTTTATTTAATGTTTGTTGAACGAGTATTGAAGTCCTGTTATGGGGTTAGCTCACAGTTGTGGTCTAGTTGCCGCCGCAGGTTTATTTAATTAAGTAACTGTTTGTTGTCGGGCAACCATGGTGTTTCATACTAGACATTTTTTGAGTACTATTTACAATTTTATATATAATGCAAATGCCCTTGTACATTGCGAATTTAATTTAAAAATCTTAATTATTTGTATACATTTCGCAAAATTCATGGTAACTGTCATCTAGCTCATGATAATATTGTTATTAAATAAAAGTATTTGATTGAGAATGATAAATTAGGCATCATGTTGGACCACCATTCTACGTGTGTTCCTTAAATTAATTCTGATCCTTGTTCTTGATATCAGCATCAATCTGAGCGCCATTGTCTACACTGCTATGGATCTGATGGAGGAACAGAGCAAGATGAGTTTCGCAAGTTCTCTGTTTGCGCAAAACAAGTTCATTTTTATACAGGAGAATTTCGTTCTTCAAAAATATAATATTTGAGCATTAAACACGTTACACAATTCTATAACGGATTGAGGTCAATGATGTAGGTGTATAATTGTGTGTATCTGTCCTACGCCTCTTCTCGAAAACGGGGATGACCAGCGGTTTTTTCCATTCGATAGATACCCATCGTTGCTTCAGCGATTTACGATAAATTGCTTCTAGAAGGGGAACACATACCTTTGCATAATGTTTGTAGAATCTTACAGGTATCTAATCTGGTACTGATGCCTTTCCACTATTAAGCGATTGAAGTTGCTTGCATGTTTCGTGATCAGTTACCTCAATATTTGCCATTAAGATTGATTACGGTGATTGAGAGGAGGAACTGTGTTAAGTCTTCAGCGTTGAAAGAATTTGGATTCAAATGGTTCAAATGGCTGTGAGCACTATAGGACTTAACATCTAACGTCATCAGTCCCCTAGAACTTAGAACTACTTAAACCTAACTAACCTAAGGACATCACACAACACCCACCCATCACGAGGCACAGAAAATCCCTGACCCCGCCGGCAATCGAACCCGGGAACCAGGGCGTGGGAAGCGAGAAGGCTACCGCACGACCACGAGATGCGGGCAAAGAATTTGGGAAGAACAAATTCAGTATTTCGGCCTTCTCTCTATTATCTTCCGTTTCGATGCCAGTACGGACTGTGAGTGAATGAACAGATAGTTTTGAACAGCTAACTGATTTTACGTAAGGCCATTGCGAGTGGTTGGGTCAGGAAGAGAACCCACAGTTTTGCCCCGCCTATAAGTGTCTCGGCAACTCAGAAAACTTAAACACCCTGTAACTGAATGATTTTACACCGCAACTGTGTTTACGCAGATGGTTCAAATGTGCCTGAGTCCTAAAGACCTATAACTGCGAAGCCCCACCACCTTCCAAAGATTTCTTGATTTCCCTAAATCGCTCCAGGCAAATGCCGGGATGGTTCCTTTCAAAGGGCACGGCTGACTTCCTTCCCCGTCCTTCCCTAATCCGATGAGACCGATGACCTCGCTGTCTGGTCTCCTTCCCCAAAACAACCAACCTTCCAATGATTCGATATTTGTCTGCATATCACACAGCAAACTACCGCATACACTGAGGTATCACCTACCCTAACAATGGTGTCAACAAAGATGTCGATGCGGCGGTCCAACGCACCGCCCAGACGTTGGCTTAACTCGATTACGCTGCTGTCTGTGGGTGAACCACATATTCGTGGTTCGTATTGCAGCTGATCATTGATTAGGTACGAATCACCAGGACGGATCGCTGGTCCATAGTCGATTCCACCACTTACAGCCAAAACAATGTATAAACACATTTGAGACGACCCGTAAATTTTATAGAAATGATGGGACACACCTGTATGTTCAATTCTTTCTTTACGTCGAATATGCCATATTTATTCCCTCTTTTCAACCGTTGTGGATGTACCATTCTTTCTTGGTCTGGTGGAGACAACATACTCTGATCTGTTCGTAGCTGGACGTCCTGCGTGTTCAGTGTAAACTGCCCACGTCCCATTCGCTCCATGCTCCTGCCTCGAGCATCCGGACGCCCGCAGCACAGCGTTCCTGCCGCGTCCGGACGCCAGCACAATTACATCACTTTACTTTAACTACATTGTATGGTTCAGTCGCTGCAGTGCATAAGCACCAGACTGACGTAGTGATATTAGTTGCGCCAAACCAGTTTATTTGAATGAACTTATTGCTAATGTTGACTAACTTATTAAACAGTTGGCTGCCAGGGATTTGTGGGAGTCGCCAGCAGAACATCCGTAGACGCACAGTGAAGCATAGCATTATTCTGTGGCGGCGCGCACAAGAGACAGATTGTTTATTTTTTGATTATATATAATAGTTCTGTTGTTATTGATTCAATGTTAATATGAGCTTTTCGTTGCAATAATAAAATAAAATATTATAGCTTAACTACTTCGTGAGTCTTTCTGAAGATTGTAATACGTAGTACGTGGCTAAAGTGGTGACCCCGTATAAAGAGTTTCGTTGTAGACGAAGAAATGCAGCCCAGTTCAATTTCGTCTACCAGGAGATCAGCGAGTCCGCGCGGCTCACAGAGTGTTACGGATCGGCGCGACGTTTTGCTAAAGAGCGTTGAGGAATTACGACGCGACATTGAAGAACGGGAAAACTCTGTGTTCAATTTTTCTGCGCCATCAAGTAACGGCCTTTCGACAGAGAACAGTAGCAATGTGGAATTACGCCCACCGCAGTTCATAACTGATAAACCTGGACTGTGGCTTCCAATGCTTGACCTGACTTTCCAGCATCATGGCACTGTAAACGAAGAGACGAAATTTATGATCGCCGTTAGTGCACTTGACAATAAAACGGCAACGATCAGCGCAGATATAATACTTCAGCCGCCCGCCACGCAAAAGTATACGCGTTTTAAGCAGTTACTCACTGAGCGACTACGTCGGCCGGTGGAACAACGTATCCAGCAAGTATTGCACGGTGAAAAGGGAGGAGATAAGTCACCTTCGGAATTTTGGCGGCACCTGCGAAGTTTAGTCAACGGCACCGAGTTGCCAGATACGACACTGCAACATGTATGGCGTGTGCAGTTGCCAGAGGCAGTTAGAACGGCTGTGGCGCTCTCAGACGCACCAGATGTCTCGTCGTTGATCTCACTAGCCGACAAGGTCTACACCTCGTTAGACGCAGCGCATACGTCGCTGGTGATGTTCGGACACAACAGTACAGACTCGCAGGAAACGGCGGCGATAAGACGACGCCAACAGCCGGGTGTTTCTCAACAACTGGATGACCTACGAAAACAAGTTGACGGATTGAAGCACAAACAAGAAGAGCAAGGAAGATGACATTGTGTCTAAGGGGCGTATCTGCTGGTACCATCGACGATTCTGGCGCGAGGCGACGCGCTGCGCATCACCCTGCAATCACCCAAATGGCGACAGTGGCCGGCGTTAGGCGCCGCCGGTCGCGAGTTCGAGCACCAGCGCCCGATGTTACGAGGTGAGATCGACGAGGGGCAGCTACGGGTGGGTAACCTTTCTTCTTTACCTTCGCTGTCCCATCGGCTGTTTGTTACAGACGTTAAGTCCGGCGGTGCTTATCTATTCGACTCAGGTTCGGACGTTAGTGCATTGCCTGTTAGAAACCGTGACGTGAAGCTCCCTCCATCTCAGTCGAAACTCACAGCAGCAAACAAGACGTCGATAGCGACTTATGGAAAACGTCAAATAGAGGTAGACCTCGGGTTCCATTAAATTTTACCATGGACTTTCGTAATTGCCGATGTGTCAGACGCAATATTGGGTGCAGTTTTCTTGTTTCATTAGGCACTTGAGCATTCGACGGGGGACACAGTGCATTAGAGGCACCCTAGGACGAAGCCCTATGTCCAAGTCTGATTACAGACAAGTAGCAAACTGCGAATCCATGTCTGGTGGGCAGACAATAAAGCACAATACGGTACATCACATCAGGACTACACCAGGGCAAACCAGTGTCTCAACGCTCACGCCGGTTAGCTCCGGATTGTTTTGCTGCAGCGAAGCCAGAGTTCGAAGAATTATTACGCTCGGGAATCGTCCGTAGATCCGACAGTCCGTAGTCATCGCCACTTCACCTCGTAAAGAAGAAAGATGGGACTTGGACACCATGCGGAGATTACAGGGCACTAAATACTCGTACCATCCCCGATCGTTATCCGATACCACATATCAGGGATTTTACGCACGCACTTGCAGGCGCGACCATTTTTAGTGTCATTGATTGCAAAAAAGCGTATCACCAGATACCGGTCGCACCTGCTGATATACCGAAGACGGCTCTCACGACACCATTCGGTTTATTCGAATACCTCCGTATGCCGTTCGGGTTAAAAAATGCGGCATAAACTTGGCAGCGTTTCATTGACGAAGTCCTCAATGGTTTACCATATTGCTTCGCGTACCTCGACGACATCTTGGTTTTTTCGTTGTCTAAGGAATTGCACGAACTACGTCTAAGGGCTGTTTACCAACGTATTGAGGCGTATGTCATTCCTGTCAATGAATCAAAGTGTTTACTTCGACGACGTCAGGTGCCATTCTTGGACTACTCAGTGACAGCAGCCGGTATCAGCCCACTGCAAGACAAACTCGACCTTATCGAAGAGATGACTCGCCCCATCGACTAACGCCAACTACGCCGGTTTCTTGGAACAGTTAACTTCTACAGACAACATCTGCCTAATGCGGCGGCCATTCAAGCACCTTTGACGTCACCACTAGTCGGCAAGGAGGCAGTAGGCAAACGACCTTTACAGCGGACATGAGAGATGCAGATGGCATTCGACAAGATCAAGACCTGTCTACGTCAGGCAATAAGGTTGGCACATCCGGTTCCTCAAGCTCGACTAGCAATTGCTGTGGATGCGAGCCAGCAGGCTATAGGTGCAGCTCTACACCGGAAGGCGGGAAACAACTGGCAGCCCCTATGTTTCTTCTCCCGCAAGCTTACATCATCACAAGTAAAATGAAGTGCCTATGATAGGGCTGGCAATTTATGAAGCCATCAGACATTTCTGACCGCAAGTAGAAGGCAAACCATTCACTTTTTTCACAGACCACAAGCCAATTACCTTCGCCTTCAGTAAGAACAAGGATGGTTGCTCACCACGACAATTTAGACAACTCGAGTTTATCGCCCAGTTTACGACAGACCTGCAGCACATGAAAGGAGCTGAGAACGTCGTGCCAGATTTCCTGTCTAGATTGGAAACAATTTCTCAGACTATTGACTACAAGGAAATAGCTGCAGCACAGGAGACAGACCAGCAACTTGCAAAATTCTCTCGTGATAGTACGTCCGGGTTACGCTTGCAACAAATACAACCTACGGGTGAACACTTCCGAGTTTGGTGTGACGTATCGGAAGGAAAACCGAGACCGTTCGTGTCTGAGAGATTGCGACGACAATGATTTGATAGCATCCATGGACTGGCTCATCCGGGAATAAACGCCAGCGTCAAACTAATGACAGACAGATTCGTGTGGCCCGGTATAAATAGAGACTGCCGTAATTGGGCAAGAACGTGCCTGAACTGTCAGAGGGGTAAGGTGCGACGACACGTACACAAAGCAGTAGGAAACTTCCCACTTACCACACAACCTTTCACACATGAGCGCCTGGACATCGTGGGACCGCTTTTGCCGTTGGAAGGATAACGTTACCTCCTCACTGCGGTGGACCGCTTCACCAGATGGGCAGAGGCGATACTGTTATCGGATATTTCAGCAGAAACGATGGCACACGTATTTCTTTCATCTTGGATCGCACGTTTCGGCTGCACTTTACATGTCACCACAGAGCAGGGGCGTCAGTTTGAATCGACGTTGTTCTCAGAATTGGCAAACCTCTGCGGGTTCCAACATCATCGCACCGCAGCGTACCACCCGCAATGGTGGAACGCTGGCATAGAACATTAAAAACTGCATTAATTTGCCATGCACAATCTTGGTCGTCAGCGTTACCACTAGTTTTGTTGGGCCTACGCACAGCATTGAAAACGGATTTAGGGGCATCCATCGCAGAATTGGTTTATGGTGAACCCTTACGAATGCCTGCAGTATTGTTCACTGATAAAGAAGGGGCACGACAGACCGAATTGCCGCTTACATTGCAAATGGTACGCGAGCATATGGCCAGACTTCGCCCATCTCCTGTCTCGAGACACGGAGCGGTAAATACGTTCGTGCACAAAGATCTACGCTCATGTACATATGTAGGGTTTTGGAGCATATACTGTATTCAAACATTATGTATCACCTCGAAGGGAACGATCTATTGATATGTAATGAGCATGGTTTCAGAAAACATCGTTTTTGTGCAACGCAGCTAGCTCTTTATTCGCACGAAGTAATGGCCGCTATCGACAGGGGATCTCAAGTTGATTCCGTATTTCTAGATTTCCGGAAAGCTTTTGACACCGTTCCTCACAAGCAACTTCTAGTCAAGCTGCGGGCCTACGGGGTATCGTCTCAGTTGTGCGACTGGATTCGTGATTTCCAGTCAGGAAGGTCGCAGTTCGTAGTAATAGACGGCAAATCATCGAGTAAAACTGAAGTGATATCAGGTGTTCCCCAGGGAAGCGTCCTGGGACCTCTGCTGTTCCTGATCTATATAAATGACCTGGGTGACAATCTGAGCAGTTCTCTTAGGTTGTTCGCAGATAATGCTGTAATTTACCGTCTAGTAAGGTCATCCGAAGACCAGTATCAGTTGCAAAGCGATTTAGAAAAGATTGCTGTATGGTGCGGCAGGTGGTAGTTGACGCTAAATAACGAAAAGTGTGAGGTGATCCACATGAGTTCCAAAAGAAATCAGTTGGAATTCGATTACTCGATAAATAGTACAATTCTCAAGGCTGTCAATTCAACTAAGTACTTGGGTGTTAAAATTACGAACAACTTCAGATGGAAAAACCACATAGATAATATTGTGGTGAAGGCGAGCCAAAGGTTGCGTTTCATTGGCAGGACACTCAGAAGATGCAACAAGTCCACTAAAGAGACAGCTTACACTACACTCGTTCGTCCTCTGTTAGAGTACTGCTGCTCGGTGTGGGATCCTTACCAGGTGGGATTGACGGAGGACATCGAAAGGGTGCAAAAAAGGGGCAGCTCGTTTTGTATTATCACGTAATAGGGGAGAGAGTGTGGCACATGTGATACGCGAGTTGGGATGGAAGTCATTAAAGCAAACACGTTTTTCGTCGCGGCGGGATCTATTTACGAATTTTCAGTCACCAACTTTCTTTTCCGCAAGCGAAAATATTTTTTTGAGCCCAACCTACATCGGTAGGAATGATCATCAAAATAAAATAAGAGAAACCAGAGCTCAAACAGAAAGGTTTAGGTGTTCCTTTTTCCCGCGCGCAGGTCGGGAGTGGAATGGTAGAGAGATAGTATGATTGTGGTTCGATGAATCCTCTGCCAAGCACATAAATGTGAACTGCAGAGTAATCATGTAGCTGTAGATGTACACATGTGATGCTACGGACGGACGCTGTCAAGTCACCGCTGCAGCCTCCATATTCTGGACCTTACAGAGTGCTCTCACGGGATGAACATACTATGCAGATAGATCTAAATGGAAAGAGTCAAGTGGTTGTAACCTCCCAACAAAATACGTTTTCATTTAACCTCCCCACAAAATTCATTCACATTTAATGTAACCTCAAAACAGAAAAATTCCTAAACCTCTCAACGGTAAAAAATATAATTATGTCGTTCACATTCAGTGTAACGTCCCAACAAAATAATTTCCGTAACCTGGTAATAATACAATGTAACTAACCTCTCAATTAAATTGTCGCTCACTTATAACTTTTCAATAATTGACTGCGAATTTAACCTGGCAAATTTTGGACGTCAGCAGAGCTGCATCATGGCCCTGAAAGATCATTCTGAATAAAAAAGAAAAATTCTTACCTCAATGAAGTCGCCGGATAACGCATATATATCTGCTCTTACAATAAATTTTTCTGGCACAGCCCTGTGCAATGCTGGCCGATATATTTGTCATTTATGAAAGGGAAACAACTGATTTTTCTTTTGCAATAATCGGGATGGTCATGGATTGGAGAAATTAGTAAATTCTTTAGATTGAAATGAATGGTTGGTAAAAGTTACTTTTTATGAGAAAGATTATTATTACGAGATTTTTAAAACATTTACATGGGACTTGAGATAACATTACTACATATGCGCGAGGCTACTTTTTACCTTATACAATAATACTCAGGCTCCGACATCACTGCAGCGCGACCGGGCCAGCCAACACGATACACCATACCAGACCAGAGCAAACTGCAGACTAGCAACAACTTACTGCTACAGCTACACAGTTCGTACTGCAGTCAAGACTGCTCTCTGGTCAGATTTTCTCTTATACCTTGCATATCGCAGGCAGCACATGAGCAATGCATCGAAATTACACATCTGCTCGGACCTCTTACATAACCCTCCACTGGGGGGGGGGGGGGAGGGGGTGTAAAAATTTCGCAGTAATGGTGAGTCAATTGGACTTGCCATGAGCAACAAATTTTTCTATAATCTACTTAATTAACTAAGTTTACAGTCACAGAGTATATATATATATATATATATATATATATATATATATATATATATAAGTGCAGAACATGAAATGAAATAGAGTGCACATGCACTGAGTACAGAACATATCAAGAAATGACAAAATATATACGCAATGAGTACAAAACATATTAACAAATGACATAAAGTGCACATGCACTGTATATATTTTTACCATTTTTCCAGAATGAGGAAAGGAAAGGGAAGGATTGCATCATGGTTGTAGCACAGTAGGTTGCACGTAGCTGCACTGAAAGTCCATATCTTTCTACAGAAGCACAACACCAAGTGAGACAATTTGAAGTTCTCGTCGCTGAAGTATTAATCAGTGTAGCCAACACACTGAAATGTCATATTAATATTCAATGTTATTATTTTGGTAGTACATTAGGTACACCAAACAGTAGGACCATAATAACATCTCCATCGTTCAAGGTGGTGGACATCATGATGTGTCAACACCACATTCTTGTAGAATCCATACTCCTTCACCAACGTAGAATTAGTGCAAAATCCAAATATAGTGCTCCATGATCATGAGGATGGACAGGACAAACAGATATTGGAGTAATTTCTGGTAATGAGATCAGAAGGTGAAGGACATTAAGTCTTATGCTAGTCATCATTGAGAATTACACTAGTCTATCAACCGATCTGAGTAATTGTTGGCACTCATTGCCTAGTTACTGAACATTTCTGTACTATGTATGGAGTATTACAGAACATTATTCATAAGTCATCTGATTACAGTAAATATTGGCACTCATTGGCCAGTTACAAACCATTTTTATGCATTATTCAGAAGTGATCATTCAAAGCAAGAGTTAATTAATGGCATAGCATTTACATAATTCATCTAATTATAGTAATCATTGGCATTCATTGGCCAGTTACTAAACATGTAGCGAGTATTGAATATTACAAAACACTATTCATAACTCATCTGATTGCGGTAATTATTGGCACTCATTGGCCAGTTACAAAGTATTCATATAGTTTTATAGAACATTATTCAGTATTATTCAGAAGTCATCATTCAAAATGAGAGTTAATTATTGGCATAGCACTTATAGAGTACAACAAAAATATTATTTACAGAAATTATTGGCATAGCATTTATGCATTATTACAAAACATCATTCAGTATTACTCAGAACTTACCATTCAATGACATAGGATATATTTCAAATGTAACACACTGTAACTATTACTGAAGGTCTGTGGTCCAATAATACATAGATATAATGGTTTCAATACATCTGAGAAATTTGCATTATATTTAGAACTAGAAATATCTCTTAAACTAGTAGCATTGTTTGGGACTGGTAATACATTTTTTGTGCTAGCAATGCATTGCGTTGAGATCGATAATTAATTGCTGGGGCATAAAAATATTTGCTTTTGACTTATTGCTGGAAATAAGGCTTAATAACGTCATTCGTCATGAGTCAGCTGTAGCAAGGTTATGAACAAGTAGAGCATATGTGATCACATTTTCATCAATGACACACACAAATGGGTAAAAAAAAATGCAAGTGCTAGAACAGGTTTAATGACTAACTGCTTATAGCACATTAATTTCATGAATAGCTTCTCCTGGAAAAAATACGAAATGGATTATTCAGCTGAAAGAAGAAACGCATATTATGCTGAAAAGTAGTGAACTTCGAATTAACAGGTAATGAAACGTGTACTCAAAATGTATGTACTCTAGCTGTCCTTTCCAAAACATTCAGTCAATATACCATGCGACATTTCTTAACTAACAGTAAATATAAAACTTCATCATTATTCTCACCTGCAAAGAAAAACTTCATTATTCATATTACCATAACTTCATTATTATCATCACCTGCATAGAAAAACTTCATTATTCATATTAGCATATTCTTCATATAACTATTCATCATCATTCATTATCATCTGCAAAAAAGACACTTCATTATTCATTATTCATATTACCATTTACTTCATACAACTAACCACAGTATAGAGTTTCTTATTTCTAGCATATTTCATCACTAAAACTAAGATGTGTAGTTCTATCTGACAGCCTGCATCAATCGCCTCGTATTCTGAAAGAAAAATAATTAGTTGAGACTGCTATCATACGATGTGTATAGTACATTCTTGTTAATGCTTGTTAATTCTGATCCATTTACTCTTCATGACAAGGTATTGCATTTTCTTTCGTTCATTCCGAAGGTGAAATTCCCATTTCATAGTAATCCACTGTGGGTTGTCTAATTTATTTCTTTTACACGTTATTGCTTTCTGAAAATGATGAATAAGGATTAATATCTTGCATTTAAATCATATACTCATTAAATAAAAACTTGTTTCTAGTGATATAATTAAGCATACAGCATAGCATGACAGGAAACGTATTATGTCAAAAACATAGAGCGCGTTCAGGTGCAAAAATGTACACACAGTCTCATAATGTAGAAGCCAAAAAAAATGTAAAATAGTCAATATATTGAGCTATCATAAGGAAAAATGTCAAAGTCAACTGGTGTTTGTTATATCTTAAAGATTTCGTAGTGCATGCAAACAAAACAGGAAAACAATCATACATACACGAAAAATGGAAAATGTGCACGGTCTGATATATAACGACAAGAAAAGCGTCCTGCTAACCTTACCTTGCCAGGCACTTGCCAATAAAAAATATGATGATCATCAGTAAGTAGTCACATAGATAGAATTGCATAATTGGTCATAAAATATGTAAGTTTACCTGGAAAAACGTGCACGGTCTGATGTGTAACGACACGAAAAGCGACCTGCTAACCTTACCTTGCCGGGCACTTGCCAGCAAAAAATATGATAATCATCAGTAAGTGTTCATATAAATATAATTGCATAAGTAGTCATATAGAAATCGGGAAATGGCATTACCGTGTGATAAATCATAAAGTATGTTCATTCAATAAAGGGTTTAATATTGGAGACATGGTGATTGCCCTTGCTTTTCTTGGTTCTCAAAGTTTCGACGTGTACTACAATGGGGTGAGGAATGCTACGAATTCGATATGGACCTGCGTACAGAAGCTCAAATTTACTGCATCTACTCTTTCCTTTGTTGGATAAATAATGTGTACGTACTAATATCTTCTGTCCAATGTGAAAGTCACGGCGTGTACAAACCTGTTTTTGCTGTCTTCCCCGGCGCTCTGCGGCACGTTTGATGTTGTTGAGTGCAATGTCAATTATTTCATGGTGTCGTAGTCGACGAGATGTAGGAAAGGATACTAATTCTTTAATTTTGTTACGTGGTTCAAAATTTTTCAGTATAACAGTCGGAGATAGCATAGTAGATTCATTTGGTATGGAGTTAATTACATCCTGGAATGAGAGTATGTGTATGTCCCAGTCAATATGTTTTTTATGGCAGTATATTCTACATAGTTTGCCAATTTCTTTCATTAGTCGTTCACAAGGGTTCGAAGAAGCGTGATACCTGGATATATAGATCGGAGAAATGTTTCTAGCTTGTAACATACGTGTCCATAACGGAGATCGAAACTGTGGTCCATTGTCGGAAATTACTTTCAATACATGCCCTAGATGAAATACAAAATGTTTTACAAATGCTTTCGAAACAGATTTAGTAGTAGCTTTGCGTAACGGAGTGAAGGTAACAAATTTCGAAGTGAGTTCAACAGCGACAAAGATGTAACAAAAACCTCTATTAGTCCTGGGAATCGGACCAAAAATGTTTACAGCGGCCATGTCTCAATTTAACGGGTACAATGGGATGTAACGGAGGAATGTGTGAAGTCGTGTCTGATTTAGCTTTCTGGCAGATTTTACATGACGCTAAAACTCGTCGAATACGTTTCTCCATGTTGGCAAAATAACAGTTCTGTCTCAGTATAAGAAAACATTTTCTGGCTCCATAATGTGCGTAACTTAAATGAGTATACCAAATTAATTTGTTAACAAGTTCGTCAGGAATGCATAATAACCAATTGTTGCTGTCAGGGTGAGAGCGGCGAAACAGAATGTTATTGCGTACAGTGTAATGGTTTCTAATGGTAACATTATTCCTATCTTGCCAAAGGTGTTTAATTTCTGTCCATACGTTGTCTTTACTCTGCTCCTGTGCTATATCTCGTAATGATGACGAAATGAAATTTTCAAATGCAACTTGTTGAATATACATGACGCTAAAATTTGCTTGGCAGAAGTTGGTTGCGATGTCTTGCTGATTGTTGCTGAGAGAACGGGATAGTGCGTCTGCTACAATATTTTGTGTACCGGGAATGTGGACAATTGTAAAATTAAATTCCTGTAAATAAAGTTTCCATCTGCTTAATCTGTCGTGTGTAAATTTAGCGGAAAGTAAAAACTGGATAGCTCTATGATCTATGTAAACGGTGGTGTGTCTTCCATAAAGAAAATGCCGAAATCTCGTAAATGCCCATACAACACATAATGGTTCAAGTTCTGTAACAGAATAATTGCGTTCACCAGGTGACGGAATGCGACTCGCAAAGGCGATGTTTTTAATTACTGTAGTACCATCTTCTTCACATTCCTGAAAAATGTGTACACCTAAAGCTGTGTTAGAACTGTCGGTGGCAATGGAAAAATTACTAGTAAGATCTGGATGTGATAAAAGTGGTGCATTCAACAAAGCTTGTTTCAGATTGACAAATTCAGACTGCGCTTGGCTATCCCACGACCAAATAGTGTTTTTACCTGTCAATTGACATAATCTAGGGGTGTCTAAAGCAGAGTAATGAATAAATTTACGAAAAAAGTTAATTAAACCCAAAAAGCTGCGTAGTTGTTTCTTCGTCGTAGGAACAGTAATGTCACGGGAAGCTTAAAGCTTTTCCGGGTCAGGCGCAATACCATCTGCTGAAATTACATGTCCAAGAAATTTTATAGAAGTTTGACCAAAGTGTGATTTGCTAAGATTAACTGTGAGTCCTTGTGCACGAAAAGTTCGTAACAGTTGTTCAAGAATCAAATTGTGTTCAGACCAGTTAGCTTCTGCAATAAGAATGTCGTCTACATACGCTGTGATTCTGTCTTTAAGTTCTGTCGGAAGTATAGTATTCAAACCGCGAATAAACGCTGCTGAAGAAATTGTTAAACCGAACGGTAATTTACAAAATTGATAACAGTCACCAAAACAGAGAAAAGCTGTGTACTTTCTGCAGTTCGGATGGAGCTGAATTTGCCAAAATCCCGACTTCAAATCTAACGTGGAATAAATAGCAGTACCATGAAATTTCTGTAGAAGTTCTTCTAGTGTCTGTGGGCGATCTGTTTCATTAATAATAATGTCATTGATGTGACGCGAATCAAGTACGAGGCGAAGTGAACCATCCTTTTTCTTAACAATATGGAGCGGGTTTATGTACGGACTAACTGCCGGTTCAATAATTCCTTTGTCAAGCATAGCTTGCAATTCTTTCTTAACTTGTTCTCTGTGAATATACGGAATGGGATAATGTTTGGCTTTAAACGTGTCGTGCTGTTTAACTTGAAATTCATACATAAATCCGGACATAGTACCAGGGATGTTGTCAAAAACTGGAGCTTGCTGTAAAAGAATTTTGCGTAGCTGCGTGCGTTCGTCGTCTGTATTTGCACTGCTCTGTTTAACTTTATCAGAAATCATCTGCATAACGTCATGGTCGGCTTCGTCTGGTGTATAATAGTTGTGAACATAAGTATCTGTGAACAATGTGGAATGACAGTCTACGTTACGTGATGCAGAAATGGCCTCTGTACGATTAACTGTTTGTTCTTCTGCAGATAAAGAGTGCTGAAATTCTAATGCCAGTTGTACATTTTCATCCTTTAACATTAAATAGGAATTTTGAAAGTCAATAATTGCGTCGTGTTGTACCAGAAAATTCGTACCTAAAATAACGTCTGTTGTCAATAAGGGAACAATCCAAAAATTTGAGTGAAACGTATGACCTGCAATACAAAATGATAAGTGTGTCTGTAATTTTACATCCACTCCTTTACCAGATACTGCTCCTTTTACTTTAGTTTTGCCTAATGGTAATGTAGGATAGGTATTCTCCTTGTTACATTCGTTGAAAGTTTCCTCATTTATAACTGACATAGGTGATCCAGAGTCGAATACTGCTGAAAATTTGGATGATCCAATCTTTACTTGAGTGATAGGGTGGAAATGGTTTTTTGAATAACTGGTTTTTCATGCAAAAGTGTGTCTCGGATGTCGTCAAAAGTAATAACATTTTCGTGAACAAGATTCTCTGTGTCAAAAGTATTGATTGCGTTGCTGGAAGATGCAACCTGTACTGTATCTAGTCAAATTCTTTCTGACGTGCTATTATTTGCGGGAGGATGCTGTGGCATTTCAACTATTTGTACTGTTCTGTTATTTCTTCCTGACGTATTACGTTCGGGATGATATCACTGTTATTAAACGTACGCTGAAAATTGTGCTCATTACTTTTACGTCTGTCATGATAGTCATTACTATACGGCGCGTTGCGATATGAGTTGAAATGGTGTGTTTTCTGTACGTACTGATTTCCTTGTTGCTGTGCGTTACTATTTGGCGGAGCCGACGCTATATGTGTAGGCGGCGAAACATTAAAGCTTGGTTGACCTTGCACATTACATTGATGGTTAAGTATGCTAACCGGCTGGTTTTGTTGCTGTTGTTGGAAAAAAACCTCTATTGTTACCAAAATGTGGTTCCTGTTGCTAATAATTTTGACGATACTGATAATTAAAATTTTGTCTGTTATTCAAGTTCTGGTGGTTGTCGTTCCTGGAGCGTCTATTACCTTTGGTATTGAAATAGCGTGGCTGATCGTAATTACTGTATGTTGGTTGGCCTTGGTTATGATGTGAAAAAGTTTTGTTTATGAAGGAATAATCTGATTGCTGAACTTCCAAAAGCTGTAATAGATCTCTGAATGCCGAAATATTTTCTTTCTGCTGACCTGTTAAAAGTGATACTCTTAATGATCGTGGTAATTTAGAAATACATAATCGGATAAGTGCAGATTCACTGTATGGCTCACTTAAGTACTGGTTTTGTTGGACCATGTGTTCAAAAAATTGCGTGACAGTGGGAAAATATGAGTTCTCATAATTCGGTAAAGTAATTAATTGGTCCTTGATTCCGCGCTGTGTCGTCTTCGACCAATACGCTGACAGAAAAGCATTCTGAAATTCTTCTACCGAGTAGCATTGTCTCGCGATCGGTCTCATACGAGTTGCCGGTTCGCCTTCCAAAAAACTGCAAATAAATTCAAGTTTGTGTGTGACGGGCCAAGTTGGTGGAAAAGCAAAGCTAAATTGTTGTATCCAATCCAAGGGGTGAATCTGTGTTCTGTCATTTTTAAATACCTTAAATTTTCTCACGGATAGAAAGTGCTTGTAATCAAAATTATCGTCTCTGTTTGTCTGAACAGGTTCAGGATTGTATGATAATCTATTTGTCTGTCACTGTTCGGAATCTAACTCACGTACTCTCTGTAAATTACCTAAATTACACTGGCTGTGTGAGTCTGACAAATGTTCGGAGAGTGGCGTATGCTGTGATGTGTTAAAGGCTGACATGTTTTTCATCTCCGTCACTTCTTGCTGTAAAGATGACAATTTTCTACGTAATGTATTATTGGACGAACCTATCACACTGATCGTCTGCTGTAAATTTTGGAATTCGGATGTTTGATTAAGCGAAACTGGTGACGTATCGTTTGATTTGGTGTCATTACTATTTTCGATAACATCAATACGACTGGCCAATTCATCATATTTTTCAGTCAGTGCTTTTACCTGATCATCGTTTTTAGTATCACAAGCATTAATTTGTTTTTGTATTTTACGTGTGGTTTTGTTCAATTTTTTAACGTCTGCTTTGATGGCATCGGGATCCTGTATTAGTTCCAACTTTTCAAGTCTGTTGGTCATTGTCTGAAAGTCTAATGTGTGTGTGTCTGTTTTTATTTTAAGATCGGAGATTTCATCATGCAATTCGGCGTTCAACTGTTTGATTTCGTCTGATACTGTAGCAATATTGTTGTCTACGTATGTTTTTACTTTCGTAAACATTTTACGCTTATCTTCCTGTCTCTGTGCAGTAATTGTTTCCATGACTTGTCGCTTTACTTTATTCTGTTCCTGTATAAATTTACGGTAACGCGTTTCACTGTTTTGTAGGTGGTGATTAAAAGATTAAAACGTTCGTCAATTTAGCTGTTCTGTTGGTCAAATTTCGCGTCTACTTTTGCATCCAGTGTGCGTGAAAGTTCTGCTGACATTAATTTAAACTCGTCGCGTAACTGCGTTGCGTTTTCAGAACATTGTTTGCCGACTGCACTAATTTCGTCTCTAAGTGATTCTGTTGTAGCTGCTTGTCTATTATTTAATTCTTGTGCCACAGATCTAATTTCTTCACTACTGTTTCTAGCACAAGCCTTAATTTCCTCATGTAATTGTTCTTTAGTATCATGACATTGCACGGCAACGGCTGTAATCTGTTCACTAAGTTGTTTGTTCTGTTCATTTAGGTTGTCGTGTTTTTCGTTCAACTGTTTGAAAGTTTCATTAAGGTTGTCTTGTTTTTAATTAAGTTGTTTGTTCGATTCATTAAGTCGTTTGAAATTGTCGTCTTGTTCTTTCTTAGACTGTTTGAGATTTTCATTAAGTTGTAGCAATACTGCCATAACTTGATCCATGCCAAAAGTAGCGACTCTATTTTCTATGCTGTGTGTTGGTGTATCTGCATTTGTCACGTTTTGTGTAACCATTAGGTCATTCTCTGATTCTTGAAAAGGTTTGCCAATTGAATGTGCACTGTTGGTCACTACACCGGAATCAAATAAATCTGATGTATTCTGACTACATTGTTCATCTTTGTGAGAAAAATTTATCTGTTCACAATTCAAATTTTGCAAACCGGGTGTGTCAAACTGGGCAGCGTTCATTGTATCAGAACGCGCCGCGTCATCAATTGTTATATTTAATGTGGACATAATTGAATCTGTTTGCCCATCATTAGGATTTAACTCAATACTAATGATCGGCAGGCATTGATTATCTGTAACTAGACGATTACCACTATTGCACTGAGTGTCGCAAGTATTATCGGTCAAATTATTCGAGTCGGCTATTTCACTCATTGCACATCGCGATGTACTGTTAACAGTTTTTCGCGGCATTTTTCACAAATCAAAATTAAGCACAAAATGAAAGAAAGACGAAGCAAAAATGGAACAAACACAATTACAACAAAGAGCAATAAATTGCCGATAATCTGTGAAAGAATGAGTGACAAATTAGTAAATGCGTTGCGCCAGATGCAAACTGCATTTAAGTAAATAAGAGCAGATATATAACTGACTACTTCTCAGAAATTCACAAAGAAAATACGATGCTGGCCGGTTGTCGCCAAGTGTAACCTCCCAACAAAATTTTATTCACAGTGTAACCTCAAAACAGAAAATATTAACATTAATAATATTCACGTCAAGTGTAACCTCCCAACAAAATACGTTCTCATTTAACCTCCCCACAAAGTTCATTCTCATTTAATGTAACCTCAAAACAGAAAAATTCCTAAACCTCTCAACGGTAAAAAATATAATTATGTCGTTCACATTCAGTGTAACGTCCCAACAAAATAATTTCCGTAACCTCGTAATAATACAATGTAACTAACCTCTCAATTAAATTGTCGCTCACTTATAACTTTTCAATAATTGACTGCGAATTTAACCTGGTAAATTTTGGACGTCAGCAGTGCTGCATCATGGCCCTGAAAGATCATTCTGAATAAAAAAAGAGAAAAATTCTTACCTCAATGAAGTCGCCGGATAACGCATATATATCTGCTCTTACAATAAATTTTTCTGGCACAGCCCTGTGCAATGCTGGCCGATATATTTGTCATTTATGAAAGGGAAACAACTGATTTTTCTTTTGCAATAATCGGGATGGTCATGGATTGGAGAAATTAGTAAATTCTTTAAATTGAAATGAATGGTTGTTAAAAGTTACTTTTTATGAGAAAGATTATTATTACGAGATTTTTAAAACATTTACATGGGACTTGAGATGACATTACTACATATGCGCGAGGCTGCTTTTTACCTTATACAATAATACTCAGGCTCCGGCATCGCTGCACCGCGACCGCCCCAGCCAACACGATACACCAGAGCAGACTGCAGACTAGCAACAACTTACTGCTACAGCTTCACAGTACGTACTGCAGTCAAGACTGCTCTCTGGTCAGAGATTCTCTTATACCTTGCATATCGCAGGCAGCGCATGAGCAATGCATCGAAATTACATCTGCTCGGACCTCTTACATGGTATCATTGGAACGGCTCAAACCTGCACATATGTTACCGACTGAAGAGGACACAGAGGTCAGACACCAAGCTCCACCTTCCACACCAGTGGAGCAGGACGACACCACCTCACCACCACAAGAGGAAGCGGCACCGTTACTACCAGCAACAGAAGCTGAAGAAGTTCAACCAATGCCTTCAGTTCACACAAGAGCTGGGCGTCGGCTGAAATATGAATACCCCTACATTCCCGGAGCTCCGCTGTATCGGAGGGGGGCTGTGTGGGAGTCGCCAGCACAACATCCGTAGACACACAGTGAAGGAGAGCATTATTCTGTGGCGGCGCGCACAAGGGACAGATTGTTTGTTCTTTGATTATATTTAATAGTTCTGTTGTTATTGATTCAATGTTAATATGAGCTTTCCGTTGCAATAAAAAAATAAATTATTATAGCCTAACTACTTCGTGAGTCTTTCTGATGATTGTAATAAGTAGTACGTGGCTAAAGATTACACATCACAGTACTTGATGTTTGATTTCACGAATATGTGTTACATCCTAGCACTTAGTTGTTTTTCTTGGAATTTTGGAGAACGTATGCGTCTCTGTGAGGATTTTCAGTTTATGATATGTACCGCAATGATTTTTATATTGACTTCAAGAATATTACGTGAACTGAGGATTATTTACTCTGTGGAATTGATACAGTTTCTTTGGATTTTTAAGTCTTACGTAGGGGAGAGTTTTATTTAATAGCAAAAAAATATACAGTTAAATCAATAACTTATTGCGTATTTACAGAGATTTTGTGCATCAGGTCCCTATTGATGGTCATTTCACCTGAGCCAGAAATACGTTATTACTTAAACGCTCAGGAATGGGAGGTTGTGACAATCAACAGTCAGTGCAATGTTTCCAGCTACAACCCGGCTAAATGAATCTCCACAGTAGAAAGAAAAACGACGCCAACGGTCCTCTCGAACCCCAAACAATCATGATTTACGGACTGACCAATTAAATGATGTGTTCATTTCAGAAATGTTGTAGTTGTGATTTATAATCACTTATTCATCCAACAATTTCTTCACTGTGAGTTTTGCTGTCTCCGAGATCTTTCCCATTCTCTTCCAGCACCGCATTTCGAATGCGTCAAGACGCCTCCTGTTGCATACATAAGCAGCCCACATTTCCGAGCCATTCTCGTCTACGTATGACGGAGACGAAATCATGTACGCTGAGTTTCGCATGACAGATATTTTCAGAACACATGGCGATTACTGTTTTAGGTACGTCATTCTAGGATCATCGTGGTCGTGAGGTGAGATACCAAGAACTGGAGTGTCAGTAGCAGCGTAATAGCAAGCGTTCACCGGTTCCCCTCTCCGCCGTTTGCGGTTACCGCCTAACCGCAAATCAACTCGGCGAGGAATGTCTCGGGGCGAGAACGGGCTGCGACTTGACTCGGCAATCGGGAGAGGTGGATCCGTCCTGGCTTGGTACGTTCCTGCTTCATAAGGAAACCACGGGGATCGTCTCCGTCGTTGTGTACCGTATTGACTTGTTATCGCAACGTTTTTCTCCTTCCTCATTCACCTCTCCTTTCTTTTATCTCAGAACTTTCCGGTCAACGACACGTATTACATAAATACAGCTGCGAATGAACTGCAACCTCACAGCACACAAGCGCCCAATCCAACTGACCACACTGCCGGACCAAAAACGTTAAGCACCCTGAAGGACAAGAGGAAACGAGATGCAATTTCACGGATTGAGGGGATACATTATGTTATTTCCGTGATTACAAAACCGAATAAAGTTTACAAATAACTTGGCAGTCTGAGCTCATTTATCAGTATAATACTCCACCCTCTCTGTTCTGGTATCATGTACTGATCCGATTGGGAGTGTGTCATAAAGCCCTTGTAGCCTCTCCTGAGCCCACAAATTCAGTAACAGGTTATTGATGTTCTGCATACTGCCATTGTGACGGAGTTGACGTCCGAGCAGGTCCCACACAAGTTTTTTCTCGGACAGACATGGGGTCTTACCGGCTACTGGAATACCTTAACATCACGCAGACAGTGTGCTAGCTCCCCCTTCCTAATCGGCCTACTGGACTGCGATATAATTGACCTTTATGGCGTGTGCCTAGAGAAATTTTACAACGAGTAAGGCTATCGTTATCAAAGGAAAATAATACCGGTTAGTACGACGAAGAATCTATTCTAAACCTAATCTACTCTCAACCTCATCTAAATACTGATAATATTTTTGAAATGGTGGAATTTAGTGCAATCGCTAACAAACCACACATGGGGAAAAAGAGTACCACGTAATATTTAATACAAAAAGTACTGATTAGGTAAACAAGAATAATTAAACGATCACCTGCCCACTAGGGCAATGAATATCCAGAACCTTAAGAAAGGCAATGACAAAGAAAATTAAGAAAACATTAACTGGCGTGGAAACAGAAGGTTGTCACACTTTTCGATAACAGTTCACGAGAAAATAAATGAATCAGAAAGCACTGAGTTTGCAGTTACTTAATCCGAAACACTAATTATTGAAAGAAAAGTTAAATGACGTTGCTGAGTGAGCAAATGACTGACTGTAAATGAAACTTTGTTGTGTAAAAAAAATGACTTTCAGTAACCTCGACGTAACTTAACACAAAATTTGGAAAAAGGCAAACAATTTGCTTTTATTATTATTATTTTCGATTATTCCCATTTAAAGAGAGCGTTTCAACTTGAATTCCTTTATGATGATTGTTTCTGTTTTTTCTGAGTCCAGATTTTCTTCATGTGTTCATTGTGTTGTTTCTTTCGCTCCGTTGTCCATTTGCATCCTGGTCTCTCCTGTGTTGTGGTGTCAAATTTATGTTTTTTGATGATGTTCCTGAATTCAGTTCTATTTTCTGCATCGTTTACTGTTATGTGTGCTTGTCTGAGGTCCTCTTCAACTTCTTTTATCCATTTTGTTTTTCCTCTGCCTGAGTTGATGACTTTAAGAATTCGCTTTGAAATTCTGTTTTCATTCATCCTGTGGATATGTCCGTAGAACTGCATTCTTCTTTTCCTTATTGTATCTGTAATCATGTCTGTGTATTTATATAACTCTGATGTTGGTCTCTTCTTCCAGATTCCTTGCTCTTGTATCGGCCCAAAAATTTTCCTGAGAATTTTCCTTTCTTGTTTCTCTATTTCTTTGATTTCAGTTTGCCCACCTATTTGTGTTGTTTCAGATGCATACAGTGCCTCTGGAAGTACGACAGTGTTGTACTGCCTCAATTTTGCGTTAATGGATGTGGACTTTTTGTTATAAAGTTCCATGTGCGTTTATATGCTTTTAATTATTGAAAGATTGAATTGAATTTACTGTAAGCAAATGAACAATGATTTTACTTTTTACTTAAGAACAATAAAACACATACCAAGCCAGACGAAGTCACTAACTAAGGTAAATACAGAATAAAAGAAACTGCGCACTCTTATTTAACAGTCTTGCTGTGCATACGACGAAGAATGAAGCCGACGACAATGCTGAGCTGCTGGTGCTGCTGGTGTAGCTGTAACCACGAGTCGTCTCCAGAGCCACGGATAATTATGGGACAGACAATAGTAAGGATTGAAGCTTTCTCCGCCTCTCCACTCCTACCGTGCTCCCAATACTCGAAGGTTAACGCAGCAGTTGCGCCTACACTGGCGATTGGGGGAGCCATCCACAAACACGTCCGCACTCTTACAAGACTCAGGCTGCTCTGCCTCCGCTCTGCACGCAGCGCGACAGAGACTCTCCTCACGCGAAGATAAACAATGGCACAGCTAGTGCCGTTTCATCGTAGCAAATGGAAATTTCTGATACGATCTTATGAGACCAAACTGCTGAGATCATCGGTCCCTAAGCTTAACCACTACTTAATTTAACTTAAACTAACTTATGCTAAGAACAACACACACACACACACACACACACACACACACACACACACACACATGCCCGAGGGATGACTCGAAACTGTTCAAAGAAGTCACTAAACCCACCCAAAGATGTAAACAACCATGCATGAGCAGCGCCCATTAGGCAGAGGGGATCCGACAGCCGATCAGTTCCAGTCTTTCCTACAGGAAGGAGGTACACGGCTCGTGTTGTCTGTTGTTCAACCATGCCTAGACGGTCAATACCACGGTTTGATGGCGTCCGCATTGTTACTTTGTGCCAGGAAGGTCTCTCAACAAGTGTCCTTGCGTCTCGGAGTGAACCAAAGCGATGTTGTTCGGACATGGAGGAGATACAGAGAGACAGGAACTGTCGATGACATGCGCCTCGCTCAGGCCGCCCAAGGGCTACTACTGCAGTGGATGGCCGCTACCTACGAATTATGGCTCGGAGGAACCCAGACAGCCACGCCACCATGTTGAATAATGCTTTTCGTGCAGCTACAGACCGTCGTGTTACCACTAAAAGTGGGTGCAATAGGCTTCATGACGCACAACTTCACTCCCAACGTCCATGGCGAGGTCCATCTTTGCAAACACGACACCATGCCCCACGGTACAGATGGGCCCAACAACATGCCGAATGGGCCGCTCAGGCTTGGCATCACGTACTCTTCACCGATACGTGTCGCATATGCCTTCAACCAGACAATCGGCGGAGACATGTTTGGAGGCAACACAGTCACGCTGAACGCCTTAGACGCACTGTCCAGCGAGTGCAGCAAGGTGGAGCTTCCCTGCTGTTTTGGGGTGGCATTATGTGGGGCCGACGTACGCCGCTGGTGGTCATGGAAGGCGCCCTAACGGCTGTACGATACGTGAATGCCGTCCTCCGACCGACAGTGCAACCATGTCGGTAGCATATTGGCGAGGCACTCGTCTTCATGGGTTAGAATTCGCGCCCCCATCGTGCACATCTTGTGAATGACTTCCTCCAGGATCACGACATCGCTCGACTAGAGTGGCCAGCATGTTCTCCAGACACGAACCCTCTCCAGCGTGCCTGTCACAGACTGATAAGGTTTGTTTATGGACGACGTGACCCACCAACCACTCTGAGGGATCTACACATGAATCGCCGTTGAGGAGTGGGACAATCTGGACCAAAAGTGCCTTGATGAATTTGTGGATAGTACGCCACGACGAATACCGTGTGCGCTGGTAAAGTGATTAGGGTGCGTTTCGAAGGATATTTGGGATTTCTGGAATGAAGGGTAGAGGGCGAGGAAAGCAGTGTCTTCAGCATACTGAAGGAAGTGGGCTGATGGAGATGGTTTCGGGATATCAAAAATGTTGAAATGTGTGTGAAACCTTATGGGACTTAACTGCTAAGGTCATCAGTCCCTAAGCTTACACACTACTTAACCTAAATTATCGTAAGGACAAACACACACACCCATGCCGGAGGGAGGACTCGAATCTTCGCCGGTACCAGCCACACAGTCCATGACTGCAGCGCCCAAGACCGCTCGGCTAATCCAGCGTGCTTGGGAATATCGATAGTGCACAGGAGGTAGAGGAGACGAGAGAGGACAGAGCCTTGGGTCATGCCTCCTGTAGGATGAAAGGTACAGGAATTAGTATTGTAAACAGTAAGAAAAAATGGGCGATTAGATTGAAAGGATGCAATAAGGCAGATGTAGTTAACTGGAAGTGCGTATCCCTGGAGTCTGAAAAAGAGACTGGAATGCCCTACATGGTTGTAGGCTTTTTCTGAGTCAAGGCAGATAAAAATAGCGGATTTGTGTGTGTTCAGTTGGTGGAATAGGAGATGAGTGAGGTGCAGGAGCAGGTCATCAGAGGAGAAATTTGGACGGGAGCCACACTGATTAATAGAAAGAAGGTGGTGTTGGTTCGAGTGCTGAAGGGCCCATTGGAGAGGATAAATTTGAAGACCCTGCAGATGGTGCGGTAGGAGGAGATATCAGTAGGAAGTTCGTGAATTTGAGGAAAAATAGGATTATGGATCTTTTCTGTTATTGATAATTGAAACCTCAGAACATAGAGGTTGAAAAGGTTGCAAGAGTGATGAGAAAGGAAGGGGGACATTCCTTTAGGTGTTGATAACTAATGCAGTTGTGACTAGGGAAAGTGTTGGTCCTTTTGTGGAATACTATCTTATGCAGCTTGCCATAATTTGTGCATTTAATTCTGTGTGTGGTAAGTTGTTCCAATAGCAGAAGCTGTGAGCTAGGGGTTGGACAGCGCTGTTTGTACGTTCATGGATGGTAGGGAAAAGAGTTATCAAAATGTGGGTCATCAGGGATGGAGAACAGCCAGACGGATAGGATGCAAAGTAGTTAGCTTTTCTCAGGTTGTAATGAATGAAGAAGCAGGTAGTAAGGTGCAGCATTATTGCCAGTGCTTCGATGGAATGCTTTCCAGTACTTGGGAGTGTTAATGGGGAGTGTATTGTTGAGTTTGGTGCATGTCTGGCATGAGTCCTGGCATTTTTTTGTTTTTTTTTTGCATTTAGTAAATTCCTGATATGTCAGTATTTTTTGGTGGCTTATGAGTGTATCCTGGTCATGAGTCTACAAAAAGGATTGGTACATGTAATGGGATTCTTGGAGTAGTAGTAGGGCTTGTGGGGGTGGAGGATCTTTGGTCTTGGTAGGAATGTGAATGGATATAGCACCTGGAAAGGTCTGCTGCAGAAAGGAAATGTCATGAAAGATATCGTCAGGTTGCTGGAATAACAGGGGATGGCTTCCAATTTGGGTTTCTGTGGATTTCTACCAGGCATTCCAGTTGGCATAGGATAACTCTTGGGTGGAGGTGGCGATGGGGTGCATGCAGATGAGGTTGCGTGGAGGAGATGGTGAGGAATACAGGCAGGTGATCACTTCCAATTGGATTGAGGACTTCAGCAGTAAGGTGTCCAAAGAATTTGGGATATGCTAGGATGATATCGGAGGTGGTGTCGCTTTTAGGGTAGGTATTTTGGGGGATGGGAACAACATCACCCTGCAGGGAATCAGTAAACCGATGCCATCGTGACTGAAGTTCTGCGGGGATCCACTAGACTGGTCAGTCTTTTCGTCCTGAGTTGCCATGTTCAAGTAAGATAATGAACACTACACTCATAAAAAACTCATATGATGTATTTCCCATGTTTCTGTTGTCTAGGATACAACTGGCGATGCGTAAGTAGGTATAATTGTGTTTCATTACCCAATGCTGTGGGTAAAGGACTGTTTTATATAGAGGCAAGAATTAATGGCTGCACTGAACCTCATCCCTGTGACTAACACAATAAAGTGTTTACTACTTGCTTTTGGCAGAATGCTAACATGAAACGCACATCTCCATAGCATCTAACACAAAGCGCAAAATATACTAAAATTGTACAACTAAAACTACACTACAGGCCATTAAAATTTCTACACCACGAAGATGACGTGCTACAGAAGCGAAATGTAACCGACAGGAAGAATATGCTGTGATATGCAAATGATTAGCTTTTCAGAGCATTCACACAAGGTTCGCGCCGTTGGCGAGACCTACAACGTGCTGACATGAGGAAACTTCCAACCGATTTCTCATACACAAACAGCAGTTGACCGGCGTTGCCTGGTGAAACGTTGTTGTGATGCCTCGCTTAAGGAGGAGAAATGCGTACCATCACGTTTCGGACTTTGATAAAGGTCGGATTGTAGCCTATCGCGATTGCGGTTTATCGTATCGCGACATTGCTGCTCTCGTTGGTCGACATCCAATGACTGTTAGCAGAATATGGAATCGATGGATTCAGGAGGGTAATACGGAATGCCTTGATGGATCCCAGCGGTCTTGTATCATTAGCAGTCGAGATAGGCATCTTATCCGAATGGCTGTAACGGATCGTGCAGCCAGGTCTCGATCCCTGAGTCAAGAGATGGGGACGTTTGCAAGACAACAACCATTTGCACGAACAGTTCGACGACGTTTTCGGCAGCATGGACTATCAGCTCGGAGACCATGGCTGCGGTTACCCTTGACGCTTCATCACAGACAGGAGCGCCTAAGATGATGTACTCAACGACGAACCTGGGTGCACGAATGGCAAAACATCGTTTTTCCGGATGAATCCAGGTTCTGTTTACAGCATCATGATGGTGACATCGCGGTGAACGCACATTGGAAGCGTGTATTCGTCATCGCCATACTGGAGTATCACCCGGCGTGATGGTATGGCACGCCATTGCTTACACGTCTGGGTCACTTCTTCTTCGCATTGACGGCACTTTGAACAGTGGACGTTACATTTCAGATGTGTTACGACGCGTGGCTCTACCCTTGATTCGATCCCTGCGAAACCCTGTATTTCAGGAGGATAATGCACGGCCGCATGTTGCAGGTCCTGCACGGGCCTTTCTGGATACAGAAAATGTTCGACTGCTGCCCTGGCCAGCACATTCTACAGATCTCTCACCAAGCGAAAACGTCTAGTCAATGGTGGCCGAGCAACTGGCTCGTCACAATACGCCAGTCACTACTCTTGATGAACTGTGGTATCGTGTTGAAGCTGCTTGGGCAGCTGTACCTGTACACGCCATCCAAGCTCTGACTCAATGCCCAGGCGTATCAAGGCCGTTATTACAGCCAGAGATGGTTGTTCTGGGTACTGATTTCTCAGGATCTATGCCCCCAAATTGGATGAAAATGTAATCACATGTCAGTTCTAGTATAATATATTTGTCCAATGAATACCCGTTTATCATCTGCTTTCTTCTTGGTGTAGCAATTTTAATGGCCAGTGGTGTACTAACAGGCTGCGTCTAGGGTCTACATGCTTCTATCATTATTCTCACCTACAAATCGCTCCTCAACTCCATCCTAAGCTATGTTAATGTTGCCTGGGTCTCTGCGTCGCCCTAATTCTGTAAGACCCTCGAAAGCCTGGAGACACTTGTACTCCGCCTCGCCTTATGAGGCTGCCTATCTTCCCAACTCTCATCCTGTACCAACTCTCCACTTCCCACACCCTCTTGTCTTCCTAGAGCACTTCGGATCCGATACATTAATCCCAAAACATAGACGCAGCATCCATTTATCGACCCAGAATCACTAATCCATGTACCCTGCAACGTCACTACATCAAGATTCCATCTTCCATGCGCCTCCACGCCTTATCGATCCCCTCCCACCAGAATTTCAACCAACTCTCAACCCCAACGATGATATCTGCCTTGAAATATACCCCTCTTTCGAACCCTAATCGCTCCACCTCACACCGTCCTCCAATTTTCTCCATTCCTCTTCATCCACCTGCGCCTCTACAGGGCCCCACTCATCATCACGCCGTTATCATGACAATTTTTTCAGTGTCACCTAGCATCACCATTACACCATGGCATCGTTCACGTTCATCAGATACTATTTTAACTGTAATATAAAATCGTCAAATGGTTTTTAAAAAAGTCATTCTTATTTTGCATCTATGTGTATTTTACTAAATCCTCATTTATTGTCACCTGTTTCCGTGTAAAAATCGCCAGCATTGCCCATCTATGCATTTTTTACAGAATCATCTGTTTTTCATCTTTTCTATACTTTAACCATCTTGGAATATTGTTTTGTAACCTTCGGTTGAAGAGTGGGATTATCTGCTGCCTGCCTGCCCCTGTAGTGGGGAACTGAAATAACAATAAAGAAAAATATAGCGACATTGGGACTGTGGGTTGCTGTCCTAATATTATTACCATCCTCAAGTCCCTCTTAGCAGCTGTTCACTTGTAGATCCCCAGGAAGCTACTCCCTGCGCTACAGTGTTAGTTTGCTGTCCTGTTATTATTACCAAATTTTCCCACTTAGGGCAATTGGATACACTGGCTGGAGCATCTCTCTAGTGCTAAACTAATAGCTAAAATATCCTCTCTGCACCCCACAGTTATTGACGAGACTGTCTACAACTACTCTCTAGCGCTGTGTTAATGCCAACTATCCCTCCCCAACTCCCTTGCTTCGAAGCCAGAGGAACAAAATTTGAATTTTCCTGCGAATTTTGAATTTCCTATCAATTTTTGAATTCCCAGACAATGGGTGGTTCAGAGTAGAGGGCTCTTGGTTTCCCTGAGGGGTGGGGAGAGGATGGTGGGTGGTTTCTCAGGACAGGTTTCCCAGGGACTCACACACCAATTACCATAACAATAGGTTAAGGGATTATGTTCTCAATTTAATTAATTCATATCAACCTGATACCAATGTAGTTGATTAGCATATCAATTTGGTATCAAGTGTGTCCCAGCACCCTCATTAACCAACTACTGTCATGACACTACGTTTTATATCTTTATAGAGAGGATTGTGAGCGGTAATGGTGCTATAACATTCCATTAGGATATGTCAGAAGTTAGTTTTTCATCTGAATGTTTCTCTCCGTTAAGAATGACACACTGTGTTCTCTTTGCTATGAACACTACTGTGCAACCACACTGCTAGTTTCACATACCATGTTTTGCTCATAAGTTGGCAGTGCGGAATAGCATCAGACGCCCTCTGTGAGTCAAGAAACACGGCATCAACCTAGGAGCCGTTATTAGCTGCTTTCTGGGTCTCATGGGCGAACAGAGGGAGCAGAGTTTCAGACGATCGTGGATTTCGGAACCATGGTGATTCCTACACAGGAGATTTTCGTTACGCCATGTGAGTTAACGAGCATTGCACTCTCATTTAAATATATGGCCGAAACAGTCAGTCTACAGGAATTGTGAAATGAACCCTGCCGTCCAGGACCGCATGCCACAAAGGGTGCAGATTAACCACGAGAGGTTGAAATTCACGGGCGTCTATTGTCTATTGAGGGCTAAGCGCTGCCGTGTGCGAGTGAGACAGACGAGAAACTACGTCATAGGGATACCCGGTAGAAGCCGCTTGTGGCCAAGGAGATGTAGCAATGTTAAATATGGCGGACCTAAGATCGACCATAAAGGGAAACATTTATGAAAACTATTTAATTCTGCAGTAATGCAGGTAATTTTGATCTGCCATCCCTGATAAATTTTCATGGCGATCCCAATAAAACTTAAACATTGGTCATATCTATGACAGTTTAGGATTTACTGTTAAAGTGAAATTAATAAGTTTTGTAACAAAGACGCGAATGCTAAAATCTGAACGCTTTGGTCGAACTTAACGATCGACATTTCATATACAAGCGCATCATTAAAATGACAAACGTGGTAAATATCAACTCCGTAACTTTATTTGTTTAAAAGATACAGCAAATTTAAATTATCAGTATTTTCAGTTAAGCATCAGATTATCATTGACTCCGCACAAAATACATTGAACGATGACAGCATGACAGCTTATTGAATCATTAGGTGATAGAATATTTGTTGTAAAGTTTAGTGGCATTCAAAGTTACGAAGGAAATTGTATTGGTTTCATGTAAGAGAATTTAACGTTTATTACGTAATGGATATTATTGTTAGTTTATGTAGAAGGTGAAAGTGGTCAAGCTTTGATTATTAAAATATGTTAAAATGTAAAATAATGTAGAATAAGCTGTAGCCAATCAAACGGACGGCTTCAGGGAAGGGAGCCGGCCGCTGTGGCCGAGCAGTTCTAGGCGCTTCAGTCCGGAACCGCGCTCCTGCTGCGGTCGCAGGTTCGAATCCTGCCTCGGGCATGGATGTGTGTGATGTCCTTAGGTTAGTTAGGTTTAAGTAGTTGTAAGTTCTAGGGGACTGATGACCTCAAATGTTAGGTCCCATAGTGCTCAGAGCCATTTGAACCATTGAACCAGGGCAGGGAGCTGCCCTAGTCAGTTGAGCGACGATACTCGGCGCGCGGGAAACGCGACAGGGGACGGGCAGAGGGACAGTGCTGGAGCAGACGCGACAGCGGACAGTTCGGCTGCAGACACAAAAGGGAACAGTTCAGTTGCAGACGCGAAAGCGGACGATCGCTCTTTAGGCAGCTAGCAAGTGAAACGACTTAGAAAATTTCACGTTGTGTGGTATCGCGGGACGTAGTCCTTGAGCGGTCAGCAGCCTCGCGCCTGGTGTGAACTCTAACATTTCGGGTAGATAACTTGTATTTCGTGATGAGACTGTGAATGATTGAACTGTGTCAAATGGATATGTGCTCGAGTGTAACAGTAGCTCTAAATACGACCACTTTCGCTATTAGTTTGCTTCCTAAGTAAACATTATTCTAACCAAATCGCAACTGTGTGGCCTGCTTCATTTATGGGTCGTTAATTTAGTTCCCCATATTATTATTACTGTTATTATATGTTATATTAACTCTGTATATCGCAAACTTGCCATCAGCCCAACAATTTAACCAAAGGGTCACAAGTTTCTAATTTAGGGCGTGTAATGCGACACGTGCAGTTCAACCCCTGGACGAGTTTGGGCCAAGACATTTCGGTGGAGGGGAACCGCATGTGAGCCCAAACATCTTTGGGATGTTAGCTCGCAGCGAGCGTAAAACCTGATCGGAAACTCTACAACAGACCGACGTCAGAGATTTACAGGCCTATAGTCTTGTGCGTCTGTTCGACGAAAGTCCTTGAAATCGGGTATGGCCTGCGCTTTTTTTCAATTACTACGAAAGATTCGCTCCTTCAACGATCTACTGTTTCACGAGTTCTAGACAGCTCGAAAAATAGCACAAGGTTCGGTCCTCACGGTGATAATGATTGTACAGCCTCATTATCTAATGAGTGTTGGGCAAGCATAGGTAGAGGCTTACACTGATTTCCTGGCAAGAGGGATCCATTTTGCAGGAAATAACAGTACGTATGATGTGGAAGCGAGGAAAAATTTTCCAAAAGCGTACGTCAACTGTATGGAAGTGAGACCTGGACCATCTGGAGAAAAAGAAATTGAAAGTATTTAAAATGCGGTTCTAACGAATAATGGTAAAGATTAAGTGGACGTATAAAGAACGAACTGAAGAAGTATTAAAGTTAACAGGTGAGGAAAGAAGTCTTTGGAAGATCCTTACAAGAAGGAGGAAGACAGTTTGGTCGCATGCGTGGTCCGCCATCTGGGAATAGTTGACTTGCCGTTGAAGAAGCAGTACAGGGAAGAAAAATAGCAGGAGGGACAAAGACGATAATATGAAAAATCATATAATTGATAACGTTGGATGAATATTAACGAAGAGTTGGAACGGTTAAGGCAAGACAGAAAAAGGTTTATGATGCCGTAAACAACCAGTCAAAACACGCATTAAAAAAGTGGTGAATCAACACACGCAACAATATAAAGAATCAACGCGTAGTCACAATCAGAACGACGTGAAAAATTTCACCAGTGCGACCGTCGCTGTTTTCCGTGTGTCCGTGGATGGAAGCCGCTTTAAAAACATACATTCAAAATGAAAAAGAAGATTGGCGGCTACATGACACAGAAATTTCTGTTCGCTGCTTACTCTCTTCTCTCTCTGCAAAATTCCGCTTTTCAATCTATATTTGTGTCAATCACGATTTCCATAAGCTGCACTGTGCTAATTCTTTACTAATTAAATTTATAATTGTGGCTATGTATGCAATGGGATAACATAGCGCTTGTCACGATGAAAGCCCTGCGTTAAAAAATCGGTTTCAATAATACAATGAGTCGAAAAAGGTTCTCCCGCAGTACATATAACCAACTACTGCGTAATGTGAATAATTAAGCAAAATATAACAAACGCTTTAATAAACGCGTTGAAACTGAGAACGTGTTTAAATAACTCGAATCACGCTGCTATTGGCAATGCAGAATACTTTGTATATTATTTCTACTTTCATTTCAATTTATTCGTTCCAGTGTATCACAAGTTATTCAAATAGACGAAAGGTGCCTAATATGAGACACACTTTTGTAAACCCATTTGAAAGACCTAAAAGAAAGTGCAATTGTATTTTTTATGATGATAATATCTTGCATTATTTAATTTTATCATACAATTATCGTATTTTCAATAATAAACAATCTTTAAAAGTACTTATTAAATCTTCACAAAGAAGGCATTTCGTAGAAATGAGACCAAGGTTTCCTAATATGAGACAGTAATAATATTTTGCTTTAATTATTTTATTACAGAATAATGACATATTAATATACAATTTTTACATGTTCATTCATTTATGTCATCCTTCACTCATTTCACACTACTTAGGATCATATTAGCGACATCCGAGGGCAAGCAAAATTGTCTTCTGTGACACCGCAATCTTCATGAGCCCAGCGATAACATTTGGTGCACTGTGCCCACTTCTCGCCGTGTCTGCCTTCAGAAGAGCGCCCAGTACAAAACAGACGCTGTGTGTCATTGTCATCACTGCTGTCTGAATCCCCACTGTCATCAAGATGGACATCGGATGCCGAGTCACTAGACGATTTGAAGATTTTCCACTCTTCTCCCCAAATAACTTTCTGGCTGCTTTCTTAGGTTCAGTCTCTGATTTCTTCTATTTAGATTCTTGCAATTGCTTCACATAAGGAGTTGAAGATAGTAACGCGGCAGAGCACGAACGCGATGTTTGACCTATTTGACTATCTCCAGGTGGTTTTGCGGTGTGTGGGAGGAGTATGATGTCTGCCGGGCTGACAGCTTGACCGTCACCATCAGTAGTTTCGTTTTCGTTTTTGGCATCTCTTCCTTGAAGAGCATCAGCATGGCGATGAACTGAAAATTCATGTTTCCTTAAGATATTTCTGTTGCATGGGATGAGACCTGTTTTTCTGAAGACATTCGCAGATGCTTCCATTTCTGCTGTTCTGCTGTAAGCTGGCCAAATAACCTGGCTGTAAATAATGGGGTGATAACACGACCTGGGTTACCTGCCAACCACGTTTCTATCTCTTGGGCATAGTAGGTTTTCAAAGTCCCCATAAATCTGACCTCAAGTGGCTGCATTTTATGCGTTGAGTGAGGTGGCAAACATACAATATGAACATTGTTTTCACGTGCTTTATCTAACGCAACGAGATTCTTGGTGTGGGCATAATGCCCATCAAGAATCAAAATGACAGGGTCATTTGAAGATGACTTTACATGATCAAACCACTCAGTAAAAATGTGAGTTTGTATCCAGCCACTTGGATGACAAGCTGATATTGATCCTGCAGATGCACCGTCCATCAATTCCTGCTTGATATTCTTCCTTGGAAAGACGATTAGTGGTGGAACATAAGTGCCAGCTGCGTTCATACGCGTTACAACTGTGATGAGATTTCCCCTTTCTGCTGAAGTCGAGGCAGCTACTTGTCTCTTCCCTTTCATAGCAATAATCTTACTGTGTTTGTGCTGTACAGACGTCACCCCAGTTTCGTCAAAATTGAAGACTCGATGCGGGTTATGATTGACTTTAGATAGCACAGATTCGTAAATATCCAAAAATCTCCCCACATTTTCTGGAGTGAAAGCTTTCACTCTCGCTGCTGAAAGACCCTGAGGAGTTCTCATTGATAAAATGAGATGTCTCTTAAGGAAAGCTCGGAGCCATTTCTTTCCTGCTGAAGCGTTTTCTGAATTGAAGGGATTCTTCAACCTATTTCTTACAGCTAACTGGAAGGCCATGCTTCGTATGTCCTTAAATTTAAGAGCATAAAATCGCTCTTCCATTGCAAGACAGTATTTCACTAGTTCATCTTCCAGTTGAGATGAGAGAACAGGCCTTCTGCCAAGATTAACACCAACCAGCTTCTCGGGTGTATAAGTTTTATCCTTCACTTACCTTTCCAAACTACATTTTGGTACAGCAAAACCTTTTGAGGCTTTTAAGTACCCCATCTCGCCATTTCTCACACTTGTAATGGCACGAACCATGGTGTCTTTATTCCACGTTTTCCTTTTAGGTGCCAATGCCATCTACAAAGAGTAAATACAATAGACAAACTTGTTAAATGACTTCAACTTCTACGATTTTATTTGTTAGATTAGTTTTAATAAGTACTGTGAACGGACTACTTTGAATTTGGAGTAATATTGATCAACTTCTGAGACAAATACTGCCTTGCGGGAAAGTTCCAGAAAACATTCCAATTTCTGATCATAAGACTAGTCAAAGTAATGCCTGTTTATGATAATTTAATCGAATTAAAATAAACGCATTTGCCAAAATTTCACTACAATAAATGATAAAATATTGTTATCTCATGATAGTATAGCGTAAATTACATATAACAAATCGTGAGAGGCGGAGTTCCCGCAATATGCTATAGGTATCGAAACATGCGACACTGTCGCGTATTTGGATCCCCATACTATCGCATATTAGGAATTTCGCCATCTTACAACAGAATCACGCACTTGCTAACAACGTTCGTTGAAAATGAACCTAATTGTCAATAATTATAGGTAATACCTTCACACTGGAAAACTGGTAGAAGCGGACCTCGGGGAAGATCAGTTTGGATTCCGTAGAAATGTTGGAACACGTGAGGCAATACTAACCTTACGACTTATCTTAGAAGAAAGATTAAGAAAAGGCAAATCTACGTTTCTAGCATTTCTAGACTTAGAGAAAGCTCTTGACAACGTTAACTGGAATACTCTCTTTCAAATTCTGAAGGTGGCAGGGGTAAAATACAGGGAGCGAAAGGCTATTTACAATTTGTACAGAAACCAGATGGCAGTTATAAGAGTCGAGGGGCATGAAAGGGAAGCAGTGGTTGGGAAAGGAGTGAGACAGGGTTGTAGCCTCTCCCCGATGTTATTCAATCTGTATATTGAGCAAGCAGTAAAGGAAACAAAAGAAAAATTCGGAGTAGGTATTAAAATTCATGGAGAAGAAGTAAAAACTTTGAGGTTTGCCGATGACATTGTAATTCTGTCAGAGACAGCAAAGGACTTGGAAGAGCAGTTGAACGGAATAGACAGTGTCTTGAAAGGAGGATATAAGATGAACATCAACAAAAGCAAAACGAGGATAATGGAATGTAGTCAAATTAAATCGGGTGATGCTGAGGGGATTAGATTAGGTAATGAGACACTTAAAGTAGTAAAGGAGTTTTGCTATTTAGGGAGTACAGTAACGGATGATGGTCGATGCAGAGAGGATATAAAATGTAGACTGGTAATGGCAAGGAAATCGTTTCTGAAGAAGAGAAATTTGCTAACATAGAGTATAGATTTAATTGTCAGGAAGTCGTTTCTGAAAGTATTTGTATGGAGTGTAGCCATGTATGGAAGTGAAACATGGACGATAACCAGTTTGGACAAGAAGAGAATAGAAGCTTTCGAAATGTGGTGCTACAGAAGAATGCTGAAGATTAGATGGGTAGATCACATAACTAATGAGGAGGTGTTGAATAGGATTGGGGAGAAGAGAAGTTTGTGGCACAACTCAGAGGGAGACCAAGAGATCAATACACTAAGCAGATTCAGAAGGATGTAGGTTGCAGTAGGTACTGGGAGATGAAGAAGCTTGCACAGGATAGAGTAGCATGGAGAGCTGCATCAAACCAGTCTCAGGACTGAAGACCACAACAACAACAACCTTCACACATAACAACAATAAAAGAATGCAGTAATATCCACTCAGCTTTAAGCTGAAATATTGTCTTAACACCGACGTCACAAAAACTCCAAACACAAGAAATTTTGTATCAATCTGTACGTACTGTGTCCGGCTCAACTATGGCGCCCTACTCGCTGTGTCGTCGTCTGGCACGCAATTGACGTGTTTCAGAAACTCTCCACCAGAGTGCAACCCCTAACATGACCACAGTTGGGGTGTCTCATATTAGTGAACTATCGCATAATAGGCACCTTTCCTCTATATGTAGTTATAGTGATGTCTCTCAGGTACCTGTTGTACACACACGCGTAAAAAAAACTAAAAGGTCACTTTTTCGAAACACGTAATTATCTCATGTTGCGACACGCAAGATTTAAATTTGGCTCAAAGATGCCTACGACGTTCCTCTGAGATGGTCCAAAAGCGTGGAGCCTTGCTACTTCACGGCCGGGCTCGGCGACGATTCAGTGAGGTGTTGAGACATACGAAAAAAAGGCCAGAAGTTTATGTGAGGTCTAAGGCGATTTAATGATGTCACATTGGAACCAATTTCCACCAAAACTCTGCCCAAAGCCAGCATGGTTATGTCACGCGATGGGACAGGCGTCACGTCCCCATCTTAACCTAATTTCACCCTTCCTTTTGACGCTTCCGCGATGGAAGACGGAACCTCAACGCCTAGCGTTGAAATTACGCAGCTTTCTTATCAGTGGCCGAAAAGAATATTTCAGACAGCCGCGCGGGGTAGACGAGCGGTCTTGGGCGCCTTGCCAAGGCTTCCCCTGTCGGAGGTTCGACTCGTCCCTGCGGCATGGGTGTGTGTGTTGTCCTTAGGGTAAGTTAGTTTAATTTAGATTAAGTAGTGTGTAAGCTTAGGAACCGATGACCTCAGCAGTTTGGTCCCATAAGATCTTACAACAAATTTCCAAATTTTCCTCTTTCAGAGACATCAGCGCTCAGAGTCGTCATGAAAAGGCTTCAGGGGTGGCATAAAGCGTCTTTGTGAATCTACCTGTTTCCTTGGAGAGTAGAGACCGCATCTCGTGGTCGTGCGGTAGCGTTCTCGCTTCCCACGCCCGGGTTCCCGGGTTCGATTCCCGGCGGGGTCAGGGATTTTCTCTGCCTCGTGATGGCTGGGTGTTGTGTGCTGTCCTTAGGTTAGTTAGGTTTAAGTAGTTCTAAGTTCTAGGGGACTTATGACCACAGCAGTTGAGTCCCATAGTGCTCAGAGCCATTTTGAACCTTGGAGAGTAGATTCCCATACATTTCGCAGCTGAAAAAGACAGTGCGCAATGCGACGAGTAACAGGACGAGGTTCTCTACAGCCTTGGACACAGCTGACACCCGCTTCCCCGTCAGACGATTCAGTCCTTCTCCCTGAGGACATCGTGGGACTGCAACTTGTAATCTTACCCTAACACACATCACTATTAAATTTTTCTTGGTCTCTTCATTATTGTCAAAAGCGTAAGATATACTAAAGAAAAACTTTTTACTTGTCTCCGTTCTCTCTTGTTGTTGGCTCCAAGTCTTGCGTCTAGGGGTACATTCTTGCGGCTGAAATTCTGATTTAACGTTGTGGGTTCCTGATGACCAAATAACTCATGAAGATTTGCCTACATTTTTCTTGAATTTTGTTCTTTGTCACATTATTAAATATCACACGGATTTCACAATTTCAGTCTGGAACCGCGCGACCTCTACGGCCGCAGGTTCGAATACTGCTTCTGGCATGGATGTGTGTGATGTCATTAGGTTAGTTAGGTTTAAGTAGTTCTAAGTTCTAGGGGACTGATGACCTCAGACGTTAAGTCCCATAGTGCTCAGAGCCATTTTCTTGATTTCACAATTCCCACTTAATATTCCAAATTACACTGCTAGTGTCGATCGTAAAATACGTCTGTCTCCATCACAGGCACGCCCACTACTCCTTACATTCTGCGGTAGTCGCAGTATCCCAAAGAGTTTGCAAACCAAAAGGGTTAACATACTTTCTTGACGAAAGAGGGATCATCACCAAGTTATATCATTATTTTATAAATGAATCTAGTCATAAATTTAATAACTAGCCTCAAATTCTGCAATTAATAACGTGAATTTTAAGTATGCCAGATATTTCTAAAAGAAAAATATTTTTAGCTGTATCTATTCTAACAACGTAATTTCTTTTTACAAATTTTAGTCTGAAATATGGTACATCGTATACAAAATGAAATTCTTTGACTGACATAGCCGGGAATGTTCACCTTTACAAGAATTGATAGTATACAGGGTATCGGTTATTTATATAAAAAAGCTAGTGTTAGAGGAGGGTGTCCCATTACAAACTGTAGTGTAGCACGACCGTAATTTTTGATATGATGTACAGGTTGGCATCGTTGGGGACCATGCAAAACAATTCGTCGGAATTGGAATTTCATGGAAAGCAGCAAACGGTGTTTACGCTTTTTTAGTCCTTCTGTTTCGTGTCCTCCTGTGCCATGATAATGGGGGGTGGGTGTGGAGGGGTGGAGGAGGGGAGGTGCAACATTGACACATGCATGGTTAAAACGGCAAAAGTTCCCTTTAACACATCCCAAGTTTGGCAGTACCCTCTGTATAGTCCGCCACCGTAGACGAGTGGACTGCCCGCCAGCTTGTCATGCCAGGGGCCGCGATTCGATTGCCGGACTGGGTTGGAGATTTCCTGAGCTCGATGACTCGGTGTATGTGTCGTATTCATCACCGTTATTTCATCCTCATTGACGAGCAAGTTGCCGAAGTGGCGTCACCTCAAAAGACTTGCGCCAGGCTATCGGGTCTACCCGCCAGAAGACCCTCGCCACACGACATTTCACCCTGTTGTACCATCTTGCACATCTTTGACGAGAACTTAAAAAACGCACCCGTACAAAGGCAACCCATGATGGATTCCTGCCCGCCTACAGGGAGACAGCCCTTCACATCCAGTATCCGAGTGGCGCTATGTTGCACCTTCTAACAACCCTACCACAACAAAGGTCAGAATTTAATAACGATTGTGGTGTTGCTCACACTGCTAAATACTGCATCTTCGGCCAACAACACTCATATTATGTGGCAGGTGTCATTAGAGCACAGTTAATAAAGTCATTTCATGTAATGCTGAAAAAACTAGGCACTCATCTTTTTGTGTTTCCCACGCTGGTCTCGTCGTAAAATCATGGCTCAATCGTTGAAAATCTAGGTGGTTATGATTCCAAGCTCGGATGCAAAAAGGCCTAGGTTTTGTCGTGCTATACTCAAAAGTTTTGTAGATGCGCTCCATAAACCATTCTTGAAGATTGGTGAGGGTGAAGTAGTGCTCCTCCACAGTCGTTTAGAAATCAATGTTTCTGTATTTTAGTTTATTTTGCAGCGAAACTAAAGTAGACAGAGTCTGTGAGTTGGCGTGGCTGGAGGTCATTGTTGACAACCGGAATAAAATAATAACTATGTCGTTTTTACCGATCTCCCAACTCAGATGATACAACGTTTGAAAGATTCAAAGAAAACCTGAGTCTAATTTCAATTACTTACTCGACTCACAGAACTATAGTTGTCGAAAACACGATTAAATTCGGAGGTACGCGTAATGCATCACCCGAAACTGTTCTTGATGCATTCTCTGAAAATTGTTTCTAGAAATTTTGTTCATGAGCTCATTCGAATAGTAAATGATTGTTAAAACACGTTTTACTGTTAGCAACAAACAATCCTGAGCTAATGACGAGCTTCAAAAGGACACAGCAGTTAGTGAAAAAAGACTTGTCGCAGCAAGACTGGTACCATAGGTCCTAAATCCACCAAAATTAAACGAAAACACATCTATTCAAAAAACCAGATAAAAATTCGCTTGTTGCCTTCCTGAAAGACAATCTCCACTCGTTCCAAATTAACATTGCAAGTGTAGACCAGATGTGGCCTGAATTCAAAGAAATAGTATCGACAGCAATTGAGAGATTTACATAAAATAAATTAACAAACGACGGAGCTGATTCCCCATGGTGCACAAAACAGATGAAAACAAGGTTGCAGAAATAACGAAAAATGCATGCAAAATTTAAACGAACGCAGAATGTCCAAGATTGCTGCTCTTTTACAGAATTTCGAAACTTAGCGCGGACTTTGATGTGAATTTCCTAGAATAATTTCCACAACGAAACTTTCTCTCGAATTCTGGAAGAAAATCCAAAGAGATTCTGCTCGTATGTAACGTGTGCTAGCGTTAAGACACAATCAATGACGTCTTTGAGAGATAGCAATGGAAATACTATCTATGACAGTGCTGTTAAAGCCGAGTTACTAAACAAAGACTTCCGAAATTCCTTCACCAAAGAAGACGAAGTAAATATTCCAGAATTAGAATCAAGAACAGCTGCCAACACGAGTAACTTAGACGGAAATATCCCTGGCGTAGTGAAGCAACTTAAATCACTTAATAAAAACAAGTCTGCCTATCCACATTGTTATAACTAGATTTTAGACTTCATTTCAGTAAAACTTTCATTCAGTGGTTTAACTTCGCTTAGTGTTACAGTGGCCGTTTGAAGTTTTGGTTCAAATGGCTCTGAGCACTATGCGACTTAACTTCTGAGGTCATCAGTCGCCTAGAACTTAGAACTAATTAAACCTAACTAACCCAAGGACATCACACACATCCATGCCCGAAGCAGGATTCGAACCTGCGACCGTAGCGGTCGCTCGGCTCCAGACTGTAGCGCCTAGAACCGCACAGCCACTCCGGCAGGCTTGAATTTTTGGTTTTAGCTAATACTTTTGTGAAGTTTTGTTGATATTGGTATTAGCTGTGGTGTAGTAGTATTAATACAAGTAGTTGCTTTCTTAGTAGCCAGAGAATTTCGAGACGATTATTGTTACTTTTTAAATAGTCCTAGTGGTGTAACTGAACTTTAGTAACGTAGACGTATAGTTTCTTTCAGTAACTGTAAAATTTTACCATGAGTTAGAAGTGTGAGCTCTGTCGTAGGTTTGTGAGTAGTGGGTTACGGTGTGGGATTTGTTCAAAGTATTTTCATTGGAGGGAATGCAGTGGGGAAGCCAGTGGTCATTTTAGTGAGATCCTCTCCTGGGAATGCAGTATCTGTAGTAGAAATAAACTGATAGAGGAACAGGAGCGTAAGATCTGTGCCCTTCAGGTGCAGTTACAATGCGCAAAGAAGGAACTAGATAGGTTGAGAAGGGTGAAGGGTGGTAGGGAATGGGAACTAGCAGTTGACAAGAAGGCAGCTAATAAGAGGTGGTATTCAAAGAGTTTTACTTTGCATACATGCAATAGATATGACCAACAGTGGAGAGGAGCCTCGTGTAGCTTTAGATGTAGGGAATTTGCAGCAGTCCTCAGCAATTAGGAGACCTATGTTAGTTGCAAAGTCTAGCAGAAAGAAGGTTCTGCTGTTAGGTAGTTTCCACGGTAGAGGTGTGGGCCAGCAGTTGCAGGATGTGTTGGGGAGTGAGTACCAGGTTACCAGTATTGTGAAGCCTAGTGCAGGGTTGGCTCAGGTGACTGAAAGCATAGGGGAGTTATGTAAGAATTTCACAAAGGAGGATCAGGTAGTGATAGTGGGTGGAGCAGGGAACAGTCTTGATAGGGACGGGGAATATGATGTAGGCGGTGACTTGGTTAAGATAGCTACTCAGACTGGTGAAACTAACGTGCATTTCGTGCAACTGATTCAGCATCTCACCGTAATGCAGTTGTTAGGCGCGTTAGCGTGGGGCTGGGGAGGCCACTGATGGCAGAGGGCATGGGTCGCATCTCACTGGTGCCTGTTGGGTCTGTCTGTAGATCGGGTTTCACTGGGAATGGCCTGAACCTCAATTGGTTCTGAAGGGGAGGCTGGCTAAGCTTATAGGTGACAGGGGGGTGGTGTTGGTGGTGGTGGTGGTGGTGGTGGTGGTGGTGGTGGTGGTGTCACTCATGGAAAAATTCATGTAGTAGTTGGTGTTAGAGCTGCACCTTTTTAGACTGCAGTCAGCTGATAGGTATACCTGCTTAAAGGAAGTCCCTCTAAGTGCTCACCTTCAGAGGATGTAATGTTTCCAAGTAGAGAAGGAATTAGCGTATTTCATCAAAATATAAGAGGTATTAGAGATATCTATCCTGAAATTATTGGTATATCAGAGCACCACTTAAAGAATTTGACAATTCAGAGGCTTCCTTTACCAGGCTACAGATTGCTGGCTGTTTCTCAAGGAGTTCCTTGCAGGGTGGGGGGGAGTGGCTCTGTACATAAAAAACAGTATTCCATTTGAGTCCATAGACGTATCGCGACACTGCACTGAACAGATATATGAATGTTGTGAAGCGTTAGTTGAATTTAGTGAAACTAAACTTCTGACTCACAATTCAACAAGAACCGATATTTTGATCAGACAGAATGGTCATTATTATAAGCGACACGGAACAGTTCAAGTTTCTAGGCGTTCAGATAGATAGTAAGCTATTGTGGAAAGCCCATGTTCAGGAACTTGTTCAGAAACTAAATGCTGCTTTATTTACCATTAGAACAGTATCTGAAATAAGTGACAGTTCAACACGAAAAGTAGTCTACATCTCATATTTTCATACGCTTATGTCATATGGTATTATTTTTTGGGGTAATTCTTCTGATTCAAAAAGGATATTTTTGGCTCAAAAACTGGCTGTTCGAGCTATGTGTGGTGTAAGTTCGAGAACCTCTTGTCGATCCCTATTCAATAGTCTGGGAATTCTGACATTGCCCTCACAGTATATATTTTCTTTAATATCGTTTGTTGTTAGCAATATTAGCTTATTCCCAAGAGTAGCAGCTTTCACTCAGTTAATACTAGCAGAAATCAAATCTGCATGTGGAATGCACTTCCTTGATTCTTGTGCAGAAAGGAGTGCAGTATTCTACTGCATCCATTTTCAATAAGCTACCACAAGAACTCAAAAATCTTAGCAGTAGCCCAAACACTTTTAAATCTAAGCTGAAGAGTTTCCTCATGGCTTACTCCTTCTATTCTGTCGAGGAGCTTCTGGAACAACAGAAAAATTAAGCAAATTCCAGTGTTACAATGTTGATTTTCTTCATTTAAACTTACGAATTGTCGCCTGAATATGTTCCTTTTATTTCATTTTATCTGTTTCTGTTATCGTGTTATAATTTCATGTATTGACTCATTCCATGACCATAGAGACTTCTCCTTAATTTGGTCCCACGGAACAATAAATAAATAAAAAAACTGTTGTTGTTTATAGGTCCGCTAACTCTGACTTCAGGGCATTTCTGCTCAAGCTAGAGAGGGTTCTTGATTCACTTTGTAGGAAGTACAAGAAACTAGTTATATGTGGTGACTTCAACATTAATTTTGTATATGATTGTGCAGGAAAAAGAATGTTGGTAAATCTCCTAAATTCATATGATCTGATACAAACTGTGTTTTTTCCAAGTAGGGTGCAGGGGAACAGTAGCACAGCCATAGACAATATTTTTATTCATTCTTCATTACTAGATGGACATTCTGTTAGTAAAAGTGTGGATGGCCTTTCAGACCACGATGTACAAATTTTAACAAAAAAAAAATGGTTCAAATGGCTCTGAGCACTATGGGACTCAACTGCTGTGGTCATCAGTCCCCTAGAACTTAGAACTACTTAAACCTAACTAACCTAAGGACAACACACACATCCATGCCCGAGGCAGGATTCGAACCTGCGACCGTAGCAGTCGCACGGTTCCGGACTGCGCGCCTAGAACCGCGAGACCACCGCGGCCGGCCAAATTTTAACACTGAAAGGCTTTTGTACTCAAACCAATGTCATATTTAATTACAAACTATGTAGGAAAGTTAATCCAACAGCAATAGAGAGTTTTTTAAAACTTGTCAAGGAACAAGAGTGGCAGGATATTTATAATGCCGATAACATATATGATAAATACAATGCTTTCTGTAACACATTTCTCATGCTCTTTGAGAGTTTCTTTCCATTAGAACGTTCTAAACGGTGTACTAGCAGTAATGGGCAGCCCAGGTGACTGACTAGTGGGATAAGGATATCATATAGAACAAAGTAGGAATTATATCAAAATGTTAGAAGTAGTCACAATCAAGCTACAGTAGGCCATTACAAACAGTATTGTAAGGTGTTTAAAAATGTTATTAGGAAGGCAAAGAGTATGTGGTATGCAAATAGAATAGCTAATTCACAGGATAAAATTAAAACAATATGGTCAGTTATGAATGAAGTGTCTGGTCAGCAGCACAAGATCGACGATATAAAGTCAGTTCTCAGTAAATATATTTCTGTCAATGAAAAATCACATGTATGTACAGTATTTAACAATTATTTTCTGAGCATTGCTGGTGAATTAAATAAAATATTTTGTTTTTACAGGAAATCGTACAGCTTTCTTGGAAAATGCCTTTCCGAGATTGATGTCTGAAATACTCCTCTGTGACACAGACAAGAGGGAGATTGAATCAAAAATTAAACCACTGAAGACTAAGGACTGTCATGGTTATGATAGAGGTGTCTAGCAGCATATTAAAGTACTGTGCTGCACATGTTAGCCCTTTTGCCGTGTGAAAAGTGGAGGAATGTTGAGTGGTAAAATCGAGGGCGAATTTCTCCGAAGGGTGGAGGAATGTTGAGTGGTACTTAAGTAAATAAATTAGTGAAATCAAAGTGAACTAGAACTTAGAATATAAATGAAAAACTTGGTTTAGTTTAGAGAGTTACATACTGGCAAACAGCGGGCAAAACAGCAGAACAGAAGAGACAATGACCGTGAAGTCAGCAAGTTCCACATAAGCGGGTGCTGTTGATTCAGCCGTCAGGGCATCGCCCGACCGGCTCACGTGTTTCTCAGTTGTTGCATGTGAGCAAAGGCCCTCGCCTACATTCCAAGAGCCAATGACCAAAGAAGATTCTTCGAGAAGCTTTTCAACGTGACAGACGTGGCAATGACCGTGAAGTCGTTCACCTCCAGTAAACTGAAGTGAATAAATACGCGAGACGCAGTGGGCCCGACAGACGGAGACGAAGACGAGAGACGAAGGAAGAAGACAAGAGAAGCAGTAGTTTTCAGTCAGTTTCGGTGCTGAAGACCGTCATGCAAGAAGAGACTACATCATGCACAGTCGCACAAAGTCCGCCGCTGTAATGGAATAGCAAGCAGCAGCCTCGGCGCCAGAAGACAGAAGTTAAAAGGTATTTGAAGTCTGATTTTTACGTACGCGGGTGACTCGTGAGGACGGGAAGGAGACGGCCTCACATCAGCAGTCACCTGTGAGCTGGGACGAAGATCTGACAGCCGAAGACTGGCAAGCGGGAGTCCGTTGTTCGAGTCCGGGACACTGGCCTTCCCCCGCCGCGCCGCTCCGCTGGCCGAGGCACAACACACGCGGCCGCTTAGAGAAGAGAAACATTGGGACGCCACATCCAAGGTATCACCATCCGATGCACGACTTCGCTCGCAATAATTAAACGGGCCACCTCGCGCTGCGCGTCTCCAGTCAACTGGGTGAGACGGCGACACGAGATACACACCACTACGCGTAATCAGACGCCGCCGCCGCCGCAGCAGAAGGCTACGCAAACGACACAGCTGCCGCTCTCCGAACCAGAACATCCAGTAAGATACAGTTGTACGAAACTTTCAATAAAAGTTATCTGATGTGAAAATGCTGTTTCATTCTACCTTATACCCGAGCCAAGGAAGAACCCACCCTGCCCACATGTTGTTAAGAGAGAAAAGTTAATTTATTTAGTATTTTCACCCTGACATAATGCTTTAGAATGCTCATCCTGACAATTGACTTGCATCAAATGAGAAAACCCAGTTACATTTAGTATCACAACTGTTACATTTGGTGTCAGAGAAAAAACCCTTGGCTCAATATGAGGTGTGAATGACAGTCACTGAAGGTCCACAGTTAGTATTGTTTAATGTGTGAAAGGATAGAGGTTTGCATAGCAGTAGTAATATTTTCTTTATTTAGAAGTGTATTTTCTCTCATAATTTTAAGAGTTTGTCGAAAATTTTTAAACATTTTTTTAATTCAGCGTAGTAAGATTGTGTAACTGAAAGTTTGTAAAATGATGACACGAAATCGTACAAAGTCAGAGTCAGCACCACAAGCAGTTTCTACTGAGGAAGCTATTCAGAACTTAGTTAAAAATGATAATAATGCATTATTTAAACAGTTGAGTGAGGTTAGGCAAAGCAGTTCAATCCCTCCCACCCTAGATTCCTCAGCAGCAGCCTTGGTAACTCCTTTTTCAGGTAAACATGGCGAGGACATAACAGCCTTTTTTGATGATTTAGTAGCAGCTGCAAAGTTAGGATCATGGTCAGATGAACAGCTCTTACAAATGACAAAGTTAAGATTGACAGGAGAGGCTAAAGCACACGTCTTATACCATGAAGAATTACGGAATGCTCCAACATTTGAGGAATTGAAGAAAGGATTGCTTAAACGTTTTCAAAAAACAGCTGTAGACTTTATAGGGAAAAATTACACACTATCACTCAGAGGCAAAACGAGTCGCTAGAAAGCTTTGTAGATAGGATTAGAAAAGTTAATATTAACATCTATCAGTTGACAACAAGTGATGAAGCAAATAAAGTTATTTTAAAAGAGGCAGAAGATAGAGCTCTGGATACATTTTTACGTGGGTTACCTCCTGAAAGGTCCCGTCGTGTCAGGGCAGAGTTTCCTAAAAATTTAGCGGAAGCTGTAGCTGTGGCGACGGCTTTCAAAGAAATAGACATTGCCACCAGATACAACGAGAAGCGAAATGTATTTTCAGCAGGAGTACGATGTTTTAGGTGCGATCGACACGGACATATAGCAGAAAACTGCAGACAACCTAAATGCACTAACTGTCAAAGAATAGGTCACACATTCACGGAATGCAGGTCTAAGAAAGTTTGTGGAAGTAGAAATCAGTTAAACTCAAACGGAAATGTCGGAACCGCCGCCAGGCGTTCCCAATAAAATTTCATGCCATTAAGGCGAATGTGAAGGCGGAATGCTGGATATCTGCTACCATAGAGGTTGAAGAGGCAACGATACTGGTGGATACAGGCGCAAACGTATCAATAGTGAGTAATGAATGCATTGGAGAAAAGAAATATGGCCCTCCAAGGTATAGATTGAGTGGAGTAGGAGGAGGTACAGTTAAGTCATTAGGATGTACATCATTGATTTTCTATATTCACGGTGTAGAATTTGAAGAAGATGTAGAAGTGGTAACAAAGGTAACTGACGGGTACGACGCGATCCTAGGGTTGGATTTCCTGAATAAACATCACGCGAAAATCGACCTCAGACAGCAAACTGTAGAACTTAGCGGAATAGTGTTTCAGCTAGGTGACACCGCTACAAAGGGCCCGCTGCCGCAAGATTTCCCCAACCGGAAGGCGAAATCAACTATACTGCGTGCAACGTCCTTGAAGGTTGATTCGCGGGATCAGATACCATATGGCTCAGGAAAACTTCTCTGGATGACCGTTGACCCCGAGGTAGCTACAGATACAATATGTCTAATAGAGTCATTAGAGGAAAATGAGGAATTAGATGTATCACATTGTTTTGTACGTAGAAGTGTTGTACGGGTTCAAGACGTTGAGGGAGAAAGAAAAGTACCGGTACATATTAACAATTTCGGAGTGGAGGACAAAGAGTTGCATAAGGGAATATTAGTGGCTACAGTCAGTACTTTTGAAGAAGAAGATTTCATTTGGTCAGATATTACTGATGATCAGAAACCAGACGCCTATAAAACCGCATTACACCAGAAGATTGAGCATTTAAAAGGAAATGACGGAGACACGATAGAAGCAGTTTTAGTTGAGTTCCAAGATTTATTTAATGCAGAAGGTCCACTGCCAGCAACAGATATCACACAGAATAGGATCCCAACAGGAAATAGCCCCCCAGTTTATAGGAAGCCTTACAGAATTCCGCATCACTTACAGCCAGTACTGGATGAATTTTTAGAACTGCATCTAAAAGATGGAATTATAGAATATTCTGATTCGCCTTATAATTCAAATATCGTAATTATTCCAAAGAAGTCTCCCGAAGGTACGAAACGATATAGATTTTGTTGTGACTACAGACACCTTAACAAACAAACTATCTGAGATGTTTATCCTCTTCCAAACATTACAGATATCATTGACAGTTTAGGTAACAGTAAATACTTTTCAACAATCGATTTACGTAGCGGATATCATCAATTGGAAGTTGCACCTGAAGATAGGCATAAACAGCATTTTCTACCCCTGGAGGCCACTGGCAATTTAAAAGAATGCCTTTCTGTTTGAAAAATGCACCAGCAACTTTTCAAAGACTGCTCGATGGAGTATTGCGAGGACTCAAAACTCAGCAATGTTGTGTATATCTAGACGATATTATTGTATTCTCCAAAGACATTAATGAACGTGCTGTGCGTCTGCGTAATGTTTTTCAGAGACTTAGAAAAGCTAAATTAACATTAAATATGGAAAAATGTAGTTTTGCATTGACAGAGGTTACATACCTAGGGCATGTCATTAGTAAAAAAGGAATTAGAACAGATCCTCGATTAATTTCGGCAGTTAAGGACTTCCCAGCACCACAACGCCTTAAGGAAGTACAAAGTTTCATTGGTCTCGCATCGTATTACCGAAAATATGTTCAAAATTTTGCTGAAATTGCCCGACCCTTAACCCAATTATTGAAAAAGGGTGCAAAATTTCATTGGTCTGAAGATTCTGAATCAGCATTTCAAACCCTTAAAGATAAGTTAACACACAGTCCAGTATTAGCCTACCCAGATTATAATACAGAATTTATTTTATCCTGTGATGCAAGTGGTCATTCAGTAGGAGTTGTTTTGAGTCAGAATATTAATGGCGCAGAACACCCCATAGCCTACGTTTCGAGACAACTAACAACGGCAGAAAGAAATTATTCCACAACGGAGAAAGAATTGTTAATTGTTATTTATGGCATCAAATACTTTAAATGCTACTTGTATGGTAGGAAATTCAAGGTTATTACCGACCACGCAGCTTTAAAATGATTGCTTGGGTTAAAGGATCCATCTAGTCGTCTCACCCGTTGGGCCCTATGTCTTTCCGAAATGAATTTCGAAGTTATCCACAAACCAGGAAAAAAACACACGAATGCAGATTGCCTAAGTCGGAAAATAGCACTTTTGGAAGCAACAGGCCGAGATACTGAGGACTGGAGAAAGGCACAAGATGAGGATACAGAATGCAAAAAATACGCAACTCAAAAACAATTTTGCTTTGAAGATGGTGTATTATGCCGTAAAACAAAACTTGGACCGCGAATTGTTGTTCCCCTACACCTTAGACAAGAAACAATGGCAGAGGCCCACGATCATATCCTTGCAGGACACGGTGGACAGCGGACAACCGAAAGACGTTTAGCAGAGCGATTTTGGTGGCAAACCAGAAAGCAGGATGTTGCGCAGTACGTTCGTAATTGCATTGCGTGCACACAACGAGCTGAACTTTCTCGTTCAAAAATACCCTTACAGAGGCTCCCCGAGGCTTCATGTCCATTTCAAATCTGCGGAGTGGATCTCTACGGGCCATTTCATAAAACACCTGCTGGTAATAAGTATGTTCTTACAATTATAGATCACTTTTCACGCTATCTAGCAATGGTGAGTCTCCCAGATCAGCAAGCAAATACAGTTGCCCAAGCTTTAGTTAACAACTGGATACTTAAATTTGGCGTACCTGAAGCTATTATCACAGATCAGGGATCTAATTTTATGTCTGAATTAATGAAACAGCTATGCCACATACTAAAAATACGTAAATTACGCACAACTCCGTTACACCCTCAGTGCAACGGGCGCACAGAAAGAGTTCATCAGACAATTGGCAAGATGCTTAGTTATTATATTAACGAACAACATTCTAATTGGGATACGTATTTACCAATAATCGTGTCGGTATACAACGCCAAAACGCATGAAGCAACTGGCATGTCACCTTATGAAGTGGTCTATGGCAGAAAAATGCCGTCTCCTTTTGATGTAATCAGGCAGAAAAACGGAAAAGTCGGAGAAACAGTAAGAGATTTCAGTCGAATGATGAAGGATGTATAGAGAAAGGTTCAAAAATCTAATACAAAGCCTTTGGAACGACAGGAAAGATTAGGTAATGCCCAAGGTAAATATTCAAATTACAAAACCGGTCAGTGGGTGATGCTTTCAACTCCATCCATTGCGAAAGGAAAAACGAAGAAATTTGTAACAAACTACAGAGGTCCTTATCAAATTATTGAGATCACGCCACCAGTCAACGTTAAATTGCAACTGCCCACCCGAACTACCATTGTCCATGCAAGTCGTTTAAAACCTTATAAGGGCGCTCCAGATGTAATTCCTTCAACAATAGTGTTTGCTTTTCTGAAGGGTGGAGGAAGTTCCCGAAGAGGAAAAAGAGATGACCACGCCAGCACAACATACAGACATGGCACCATACAATCTTCGACCAAGGGTGCGAATGTCCTAGTTGAATCTTAGTAGACTGTGGATAGTACACAAATGTAGATAATTAATAAATGATAATGGTTTATTTTTTAAGAAAAAAAGGTTGAACGTAGATTGATGTAGATCTTGTAGTTAACAATGTACTTCTTCTTTTCTTTATTTTTGTTTTTACTAGGTTCGTAGGTCCATAACCAAGTTGTTTGCTTTTTTCAGACAACGCCATGCAAGCATTTCCTACACAAAACCTATTCTACCTCAATGACTCCCTTGACAGTTCCCTTCTGAAGTCATTAGATATGATCATAAACTCGCAGCAAGGCAAAATTGATGCCAATGTTATGATGCAACATGTTTTAAAGTTAAAAAGTGAACACAAAACTAAAAGCATAAATTTAGGAACGGGTATATCTGGAACCTTTGTGTTGGTGTTTCTGCTTTGTACAGTTTTGTTTTATTTAAGACAAAAAAATAAGCCAAATAATAATATACCACTTCATCAAATCCCTGTTAATTGGATACCACACTCTTAAATGGTCTACTTCAGTGTTTACTTTTGAGCATTAGTGTATTAGTTTTGTTTATTGTACTTCACTCTTTACTAAACAGTCTTACGTTAAAGTAAACAATTCTGCAGAATAGATATTCTTGCATTAATATAGGGTAGATTAAACACGTGTTGCTATGTAACTTACTCAGTGAATAATCTATTTTTGTTTATTCATTGTCATCAAGATTTGTTACACTTATTATAACCATTTATGTGTGAACTATGTGATTCATGAGCGTACAGTGCTTTTGTAAAGTGATAAAGTATTTGCAACATACATAATGTGAAGCGTGTGTAATCTTCTAAGTCGAGAGTTTTCATTGCTTGTGTTAGTCCTTTTGCCGTGTGAAAAGTGGAGGAATGTTGAGTGGTAAAATCGAGGGCGAATTTCTCCGAAGGGTGGAGGAATGTTGAGTGGTACTTAAGTAAATAAATTAGTGAAATCAAAGTGAACTAGAACTTAGAATATAAATGAAAAACTTGGTTTAGTTTAGAGAGTTACATACTGGCAAACAGCGGGCAAAACAGCAGAACAGAAGATACAATGACCGTGAAGTCAGCAAGTTCCACATAAGCGGGTGCTGTTGATTCAGCCGTCAGGGCATCGCCCGACCGGCTCACGTGTTTCTCAGTTGTTGCATGTGAGCAAAGGCCCTCGCCTACATTCCAAGAGCCAATGACCAAAGAAGATTCTTCGAGAAGCTTTTCAACGTGACAGACGTGGCAATGACCGTGAAGTCGTTCACCTCCAGTAAACTGAAGTGAATAAATACGCGAGACGCAGTGGGCCCGACAGACGGAGACGAAGACGAGAGACGAAGGAAGAAGACAAGAGAAGCAGTAGTTTTCAGTCAGTTTCGGTGCTGAAGACCGTCATGCAAGAAGAGACTACATCATGCACAGTCGCACAAAGTCCGCCGCTGTAATGGAATAGCAAGCAGCAGCCTCGGCGCCAGAAGACAGAAGTTAAAAGGTATTTGAAGTCTGATTTTTACGTACGCGGGTGACTCGTGAGGACGGGAAGGAGACGGCCTCACATCAGCAGTCACCTGTGAGCTGGGATGAAGATCTGACAGCCGAAGACTGGCAAGCGGGAGTCCGTTGTTCGAGTCCGGGACACTGGCCTTCCCCCGCCGCGCCGCTCCGCTGGCCGAGGCACAACACACGCGGCCGCTTAGAGAAGAGAAACACTGGGACGCCACATCCAAGGTATCACCATCCGATGCACGACTTCGCTCGCAATAATTAAACGGGCCACCTCGCGCTGTGCGTCTCCAGTCAACTGGGCGAGACGCGCGACACGAGATACACACCGCTACGCGTAATCAGACGCCGCCGCCGCCGCCGCTGCCGCAGCAGAAGGCTACGCAAACGACACAGCTGCCGCTCTCCGAACCAGAACATCCAGTAAGATACAGTTGTACGAAACTTTCAATAAAAGTTATCTGATGTAAAAATGCTGTTTCATTCTACCTCATACCCGAGCCAAGGAAGAACCCACCCTGCCCACATGTTGTTAAGAGAGAAAAGTTAATTTATTTAGTATTTTCACCCTGACATAATGCTTTAGAATGCTCATCCTGACAATTGACTTGCATCAAATGAGAAAACCCAGTTACATTTAGTATCACAACTGTTACAGAATTAATGATATTACGCCTCAACATTATATTAAATGATTAACATAGTCAACACCATTTAAAATGTTTGGACATAACCAAGCAAAAATTAATATTTCAGATTAAAAAATAACGAATTATAACAATACACAAACATTTTTATTAGGCAAATGCAGGATAACAAGAGCAATTTGTCAACCAAGAAAATTTCGCCTCTAATTTTGAAAGCCAACTTTTTCCACTGATGTTTATGATAGTAACTGACACGTATATCCTTAGAGAAACCTTGGTATTAGAAAACAATCTTTGTTGTTTGATGGATTTGTAACTTACATGAAATAAGATATGGAAAAAATTGGTTGTCCGCAAAATCGAACTCGTTTGCAACTGAAGATGCTTAATTATTAAATGTCTTGTTGGTTATTCCACTGATGTGTCACACGTTTGACTAATTGTCACCAGGAACATGAAGCGAATGTGAATGAGGTTTGCAAGGTGAATGCTGATGTAGTTCATATCAGTTGTTTACTGAGAAATTAACCTAAATAAGCTCATACAAAATAACCATGTCTATCTCTTAATGGTTACAATGAAGCTTGCAACAGTGTATTAAGGCAAAACCTTTTTATTTTGTATATTCTTGTATTATCATATAACACACAGCTATATTGTTTAAACTGTTAATTATGGTCAATTTGCGACCACCTTTCGGTCATCCGTATCGAACGAGTACGAACTACACATGAAATGCTTACAATGATGCAAATAGTGCCTCATGTGGCATGTTACATAATGGAGGCATTATAAGCAATGTGTCACATAATTATAGCAAGAATATACATACAAAATCAGTTCAACTGCATGTTCAAGAACTGCAGTGAATTATCAATGTCATCATACTAGTAGCTGTTAGATAATATCTTTATACTGAAGCAAGTGTAGTAGCTTTGAATACTAACAGATACCTTCATCAGTATAATACAGTCGCATGACAATGGCTATATACCCATATTAAATTATAACTTTTAAGAAACTATGATTCTGTGTAATAGATGAGTAATGGTGATTATAATCTAAAAGATAACTACAAGATAACTTCTTTACTCAGGCTTGGTGCTCAGTTTAGATGTTTAATTAGCTTGTTATAATTGGACTCTATTTTTGTTTTAAAAAAATGTGTACTGTTTTTCACTGTTTCTTAAGAGGCACCTGATATGAATACAAAGAGGACTTGTTATGCCCTCTTAACTTAATTTTTAGCGAATTTTATAATTGCATGTAGTCCCATCTTTAATTCAACAGTAATTAAATTTTAAAATTTGAAATGTATAGAATAACTTTGTCTGTAACTTCAGATCTTTGCACAATAACACCAATAGACTATATACCAAGGGCAGTGTATGTACTTTCTGGTGCAGCTACGATCCTTACAGACACACTACCACACCTTGAACTTGGTCATTGACCTTTTACTCTAGATTGTGCATGATGTCATCGATGTATTTAAATTCCTGACGTCATCAAACAATAAGCTCAATCAGTCAATAAAATTAGTTAACCAATAATTGGAAAAGGAAAAAATGGAATCTTGTTACATTGCTTATGTACAATCCAATTTTGTGCATTATAACCCCACCCCCTCCTCTTTCCAGCATAGTAGTAAATATCCAAAATGATGGAAATTAGATAATCTGTGTGCTTTATACACAAGATAGTAAAAGCTAGATAGTACACACTTAACACTAAACGCATAATGGTAACTGTTAAAAGCCTGACAGTAACCGCTAAACCATAAACACTAAATGCTGAACGATAAATGCTAAAATGTAAACATTAAATGTTAAACACTTAATGGTAAACGCTAAACACTAAATGCCTAACAGTAAACGCTGAATGATATGTGATGAATGAATGGGAAAGGCCAAGCACATAATGATAAATAGTAAATGGTAAATGAGGTTGAGAACTGCATGATGGAATACACAGCTGTATCTGTACATATTATTAGAAAAGATCAGTTTCAGTCTAGTATCAGAGCAGTATATTTCCGATGGTAAACACCTAATACTTAACAGTAAATGATAAATACTAAATGGTAACCGCTAAATGGGTAAATGCTAAACAGTAAATGTTAGCAGGTAAACACCTAATGCCTAATGGATAACGATTATTGATCACTGACTATCAATGACCACTAACCATCAGTGATCACCGACCATCCGTGATCACTGACCATCAATTATCACCAACCATCAATTATCAACGACCGTCGATCGTCACCGACCGTCGATCGTCACCGACCGTGGATCTTCACCGACAGTCAAAGGTCACCGACCGTCGATCTTCACCGACCGTCGATCGTCACCGACCGTCGGTCGTCACCGACCGTCGATCGTCACCGAACGTCGGTCGTCACCGACCGTCGATCGTCACCGACCGTCGATGGCCACCGACCATCGATCGTCACCGACCGTCGATGATCAATGACCATCTGTCATCATTGACCTCTGCTGATCACAGCAAGCATAATGACAGACCACTAAGAAAATTTATGATGGTATCAAGTTAGATTATTTCTGTGAGAGTCGAAGATGACTGTGAACGTAAGCATACTTCTGGCATAATATTTAAAAATTAATCCAAGAACAGAAAGTTATGCATCATTTATGTTCACATATATATCTGTATTTTCTACATTAACAGTACTGTACACAACTGTGTTTTATAGTAATAGTTTCTCGTATCACACACAAGTGTATCAAAATCACCTTACTATTTTAATGTATTAATGAGAAATTTAAGGAAAAAACAAATAATACACAACAATTTTATTATATATAGCTTTTCACAGGTAAGAATTACGTTTTATTCTGTCACAGACAGTGGATATGTACGAATTTAGTACACAATCTACATGATCGTTCACACCTTTTACAGCATAGTCAATTAAAAGTAGTAGTTTCTCTGCAGTTTAAGTAGATATCTAAAACAATTCCAAAATACTAACAAAATTTCACTGCTGTATTTGCAATAATGCAATCGAAACGGCACTGAATAGAATTTTGGGGGAAACTGTGCACATTATGAACAATCTATCATTAGTGTAGCTGTCTATCAGCTTGTTATAATAGAACAGAAACAGTTCTATGTAGTTAATACATCTGCACCTGTCGTATCCTTCAACAATAACATAGTGTTCGGAATCAGTAATGCACTCTGTCTAAAGCGACTGTATTGTTTGCTGATACTTCTGTAAACATTTTTAGATTACTAATTACTTTGTGTGTGAGAGCTAAACAGTGCTTCAGATAAAACAACAGTCTTCCCTTAGAGATCTAATATTAACATCTTCCACTGTATGATACTTTGACAATGGAAACTACATTCTAATATACACCAAAAATTACTTATCAATAATTTCCACAATGGACTACGTCTCTGTTATTCTCTCTTCCACGAAAAATCACGCACACTTTACTGCTGTTGAGTAAGTCGAGTTCAGCAGGTTTGATGGTCGAGAATGCTGCTGGGAAATAACGTGCAGACCCTCAGACGAACCACCAACGTTGCTCCAATTTGGTGATGACAAATTTTGCGCTCAATATCGGATGGGCCCTTTTTCCAAGCCCAACAGGCCTAAAGTGCGTAGTGTGCTCCACAGACTTCTCAAATTCTGTAACATGGAATCCCTGTTGCCATATATTGCAGCAAGTAACTGATCTGAAAAATATATGGTACGTTTATATTCTTCTTACAAGAGACACCTATGATCCTAACGCTCGTAACCGCATAAAACCATTCTTAGACCAACACTAGATCATAAAAATAACATCAGTCTGTGTCATTTCCATGCAAAACTCTGCACTTGGCTGTTAGTGCCATTGGACCGTGGCATGTCGTTGCTGCACTAACAAGTACTCGAGTTGTGTGCATGGTAAAACTGAGGTACGAATGTGTCTCTCGGAGTGTTTGCCTGTGGGTCACTGTATAAACTGTGTGCAGTGTTATCAGGAAAAGAATAAATCCTACAAATGTGGTCCAAACATAAGGGGCAAAGTTGCGAAGTGCTGAATATGGAAATGAAATATGGATCGACGAGAGAGAGTTCGCGGATACATATATACCTGAAAGTTTTAATTTCTTCCCCATGGATTTTTAATTCCTACTCCAATTGTTACTTTTGTTTCCTTTACTGTTTGCTCAATATACAGATTGAATAACATTGGGGATAGGCTACAACCCTGCCTCACTCTCTTCAGAACCACTGCTTCCCTTTCATGCGATTGACTCTTATAACTGCCATCTGGTTTCTGTACAAACAGTAAATAGCCTTTAGTTCCCTGTATTTGACCCTCCCACCTTCAGAATTTGAAAGAGAATATTCCTGTCAACATTGTCAGAAACTTTCTCAAAGTCTACAAATGCTAGATATATAGGTTTACCTTTCCTTAATTTATCTTCTAAGATAAGTCGTAGGGTCAGTATTCCTTCAGGTGTTCCAACATTTCTATGGAATCCATACTGATCTTCCCCTAGGTCGGCTTCTACCACTTTTTCCATTCGTCTGTAAAGAATTCGTGTTAGTATTTTGCAGCCATGACTTATTCAACTGATAGTTCGGTAATTTTCACATCTGTCAACACCTGCTTTCTTTGCGATTGTAATTATTATATTCTTCTTGAAGTCTGGGGGTACTTCACCTGTCTCATACATCTTGCTCACCAGATAATAGAGTTTTGTCAGGGCTGACTCTTCTAAGGCTATCAGTAAATCTAATTGCATGTTGTCTACTCCCGGGGCCTTGTTTCGACTCAGGTCTTTCAGTGTTCTGTCAGACTCGTCACGCAGTATCATATCTCCCATTTCATCTTCATCCTCTTCCATTTCCGTTATATAGCCCTCCAGTACATCGCCCTTGTATAGATCCTCTATGTACTCCTTCCACCTTTTTGCTTTCCCTTCTTTATTTAGAACTGGTTTCCCATCTGAGCTCTTGATATTCATGCAAGTGGTTCTCTTTCCTCCAAATGTCTCTTTAATTTTTCTGTGTGCAGTAACTATCTTACCCCTGGCGATATATGCCTCTACATCCTTATATTTGTCCTCTAGCCATCCCTGCTTAGCCATTTTGCACTTCCTGTCGATCCCATTTTTGAGATGTTTGTATTCCTCTTTGCCTACTTCATTTACCGCATTCTTTTTTATATTATCTCCTTTCATAAGCTAAATTCAGCATCTCTTCTGTTACCCAAAGCCCTCGTCTTTTTGCCTACTTGATCCTCTGCTGCCTTCACTGTTGCAATTCTCAAAACTACCCATTCTTCTCCTGCTGTATTTCTTTCCCCTGTGTTTGTCGATCGTTCCCTAATGTTCTCTCTGAAACTCTCTACAGGCTCTGGTTCTTTCACTTTATCCAGGTCCCATCACCTTAAATTCCTACCCTTATGCAGTTTCTTCAGTTTTAGTCTACAGTTCGTAACCAATAGATTGTGGGCAGAGTCCACATCTGCCCCTGGAAATGTCTTACAACTTAAAACCTGGTTCCTAAATCTCTGTCTTACCATTATATAATCTGTCTGATACCTTCTAGTATCTCCAGGGTTCTTCCATGTATACAACCTCCTTTCATGATTCTTGAACCAAGTGTTAGCTATGATTAAGTTATGCTCTGTGCAAAATTCTACCAGGCGGCTTCCTCTTTCATTCCTTACCCCCAGTCCATATTCACCAACTACTTCTCCTTCGCTTCCATTTCCTACTATCAATTCCAGTCACCCATGATTATTAAATTTTCGCCTCTCCTCACTATCTGAATGATTTCTTTTGTCTCATCATATATTTCCTCAATCACTTCCTCATCTGCGGAAGTAGTTGGCATTTAAACTTGTACTACTTTGGTAGGCGTGGGCTTCGTGTCTATCTTGGCTATAATAATGTGTTCACTATGCTGTTCGTAGTAGCTTACCCACACTCTTATTTTTTTTATTCATTATTGAACCTACTGCTGCATTGCCACTATTTGATTTTGTTTTTTTAACCCTGTGTTGACCTGTCCAAAAATATTGGTTCTCCTACGACCGAACTGCACTGATTCCCACTATATCTAACTTTAACCTATCCATTTCCCTTTTTAAATTTTGTAACCTACCTGCCCGATTAAGGGATCTGACATTCCACGCTCCGATCCATAGAATGCCAGTTTTGTTTCTCCTGATAACGACGTTCTCCTGAGTAGACTCCGCCCGAAGATCCGAATGGGGGACTATTTTACCTCCAGAATATTTTACTCATTTAGATTTAACCATACAGTAAAGCTGCATGCCCTCGGGAAAAATTGCGGCTGCAGTTTCCCCTTGCTTTCAGCTGTTCGCAGTACCAGCACAGCAAGGTCGTTTTGGTTCATGTTACAAGGCGATATCAATCAATCATCCATACTGTTGCCCCTTCAACTACTGAGAAGGCTGCTGCCCCTATTCACGAACCACACGTTTGTCTGGCCTTTCAACAGATACCCCTCCATTGTGGTTGCACCTACGGTACAGCTATATGTATCGCTGGGGCACGCAAGGTCCATGGTTCATGGTTCATGTCGATTTCAAACTATAAAAGAACATCTAATACAGCAATTTGATAGAGCAAGGTCATACGGAACTGCAGTTCGGTATGGCATCTGCAAATGTGGGCACTAGAGGCACCTAAAATGGTCGGATTGGACAATATTAAACCTTCGATTTCTGTTACTGATAATCTTAATGCTGAATATGGCATTTCATCCAGGCTTATTACAGGGTTTGTTATATGTAAGTACACAAAAGTATGCCTCACAAGGCACAACAGCTTGTGCGAGAAGTGAACATGTTTATGGCAGCGTAGGGTGTGGAAGAAAGAAATGTTTGCAACAGTAACCAGAGTCAGTTCCGGTATGAAATGTCTTCATCATCAACTCTGTTTCACAGAGGAGAGAAAATGACAGTGTGTTGCAGTCTGTACATAGCTCTATCGACAGCTAGGCAATGACGCGCAGTCTACCAAACAAGTTGTACATCTGTTTCCACGCGCCACAAGGCACTTTCGGCCCATATATTTCAAAGAAATTTGAAAAAACTTGGCTATTGAACGTTCACGCAGAGGAGAAAGAATGACTAAACAATTCTTCAAACGTTTTCTAGCTTCACTCCTTGGTGAATATGTAAGAAGTGAAAAGTTCCTGTTGCTATGGGATTAATGGTGAGGTCACAGAGATCTTTGCCTTCTAGATGCAAGTTTTCCAAACAGAGATCTTCTTCTGAAGATATTGCCACCGAAAACAACAAAATATTGCCAACCTGTTGATGTTTAGTTATTTCGGCTATATAAGCTGTCTACCGAAAGGATTGGTGATTTTGCAAGACTACCATGTGCCAAACCACAAGTGAAGATACATTATTGTTATTTAATCATCAAACTTCACTCTGCGATTTAAAATCATTTTTCTGCACCAAAGTATACGCCTATGTTGAAATATACTTGGCGAAAGGCAAGTTACGACTTTAACATAGCCATACCATCGTATGAAATCGTAATTCGTGTGGATTTTGATATTGGACTGTTTGAATGCGAAAGTGATTTCGAGTGTAAAAATATGGAATTCGTGAGATGTGCACATTGTTATCTTCTACTATGTTATAATCATTTCATCGAAATTTTACCTCCGCCCTATGAGGATTAATATAAACGCTATCACGTGTGTAGCATATGTATGTTTTGGGCTATTATATTTACTTTGAGCAAAGGGTTTCTGGAACAGTTAATTGAAAATGCAATGAGACACTCACGTCATTAAATTCGTGAACTTTCTTTCCTGTGGTACTGATGTCTTGCTACTTTGTTTCTATCTATTAAAATGTCTCTTGTGACAGAATACAACATTTTCCATGGAAACGCCACAGACTACTTTTTTGTGATCCAGTTTTTTTTTTGCAAGTTTGGTTTCGTGCGGTTACGAGTGTTCGAGATCAGAGGTGTCCCTTGCTGGTAGCGTTACCTGTTGTACTTGTAACGGGACATCCTCATCAATACCAGTACTATTTTTCGAATTTTGGACAGGTCAGTATTATCTCAACTGCTTTTCTGAAAACTTTCATACAATTTTATGCACAGTACGCTATATTTCAAGCTAAATTTAAGAAAAGGAATTACTTTATTCTGGATGTTGTAATCGAGAAGTAAAGGTTCTGAATGTACAGTGATATTTTTAAGAAACATTTGACATTAAGAATTATTTGGCACACACAAAATTTCTATTATTAATTGCGCGATTTAGTACTCTTTACTAATCTTATTTATGGATTCATTTATGAAATAATAGTCGAAACTAACCGAAATTAATGTATCAAGAAAATTGTAAACACTTTGAAATATTCCAGGACGAGATTTTCACTCTGCAGCGGAGTGTGAGCTCTATTTCCTGGTAGATCAAAACTATGTGCTGGACCGAGACGCGAAATCGAGACCTTTGCCTTTCGCGGGCAAGTGCTCTACCATCTGAGCTACCCAAGTACGACTCACGCCCGGTCCTCACAGCTTTACTTCTAGCACTACCTCGTCTCCTACTTTGCAAACTTTACAGAAGCTCTCCTCCGAACATTTCTTCCAGGAGTGCTATTTCTGCAATGCCTCACTTGGCACCCACAGTGTTGACCTTAAAACCGCTGGCCACTGACTGCGTAATGTGATCTCTCTCTTACTGCCCAGATCGACCGCCAAATCCATCTTTCATCGCTCGCCAAGCCCTTTCCACAGCGAAGGGGGTTCCCTGCACCTTTTCCTTTATATAATACAACTTCCCTAAGTATGAACCAGTACTTAAAGTAATATTTCTCTTTCATGAGCATACACATTTTATAAAGTTTCATTATTTTTAAACATTACCTAATTTCTACAATATATACATCATAAACTTCCACTTTCCCACTGACAGTACAAAGATCTTAGCTGGTACAGAACAATCACTTCAAAGTTACAAACACATAATTACATAGCATGATGTACTTACTATCGTTAATTGAGTTACAAATGTAATTTCGGGCTTTTGTAATGTGAAAAATCAAAAGACTGTACGATATACTAAAATTTGACGAAATATATTAACTGAACAACAAACATTCTGCAACAACCATTTTCAAATTTATTTAGATCAATTCAGCCATGAGGATCTAAAATGTGAGAATTTCAGCTTCAGGAATCAGACCCCTAGACAAGAAGAACTGGAGCCAACTCTACGTGAAAAAATAATAAACTAGAAGGTTTATTCTAACCTTCGCTGTTCTCAAATCTTCATAAAAGACTAATGTGGACAATGGCTGCAAGTAACAAGGAAGGGGTAGACTACATACTTAAATCTTTTGCGAGGATAGCGACTGTGTCATTTACTCCCCAAAGCTTCGGCAATAACTGACAGCTTCGGAGCGAGTTTATTCCACCTTTTGTAGTGTGCCTCCCTGCTGAATCAGTAGTCTAAAATTTGGTAGCTATGCCAAAATGTGATTAGTTTGCGTAAAGTATTACTCAGAAACTTTCTTGTTGGTTTTTTCCTTGTATTTGGCCACCCCTGCCCCCTCCCAAGTACATGACCTCCCTAAGAAGCCTTGGAAACTCAACCTCTCTATTGTCTTAGAATCTTTTGGAAAGGAAACAGATAAGCTGGATTTCGCTTTTCTGTGCCATAGCTTTGCGTGAAGAAACTTGTGGTAAATAACACTCTTGTAATATACTTTATAATAATTGAACACACACTGTAAGACAGAGCATGCAATCGCTGTGTGCCCTTGCTAGATTTATGTTATAACTACTTCTCGCGCTGTCAGCTATATTGCTCATTGCTATCTACACTGTACGATCTGGAAGTAGAACTTAATCTATAACCTGACTAACAGTTTAAGTTGTTTTTGGAAGCGAATACAATTTCTCACCCACAATGCAATGTGTGCTGTTCGACTAAAATCAATAAAATCATGGATTATTTCCTAGTATAAGAAATTAACATTTTGTGAATGTCTGTCAAGCGAGGTAGTGTGTCCCTACGCAGTTTCTCAGTCTTACTCTCTTGTTTTCGACAGCCATTGTGAACTTGAGACGATAGTTAAAGCCTGTCAGCTCAGTTCCCGTTTACTTCTACTCTTTAATCTCATTTTCAGTGTGTTACACTATAAAAATTTTGGCTGTCTTATTAAACGAAAAACTTGCAGTAACAACTGTTTCGCCTTTCCAAAATATGTAACAGCCCATTTTATACCCATCTGAAACATAAAAAGGAAATGGATAACATTAGTTTTTTTACAGAATGACCAACACATGGTTTTATTGAACGAATACATGATACAAAAGTGGAGCTTACCTTTGGATCCAATTCAGTTCCGCTTCTTAATCTGTACAGCAGTGTTCTACAAGGTACTTAGAGTTTTAAAAACTTAAGTTGCCTTTTCAAACGATAAACCTGGAGATACTGCTTGTTTCACCTTTAGGAGGTCTTTTCCAGTCCAGTTGCAAACCTATCCGAAATATAAGAGAAACAGGACAATGTTTGCGTTCATTCAACAATTATGTGATGCAAAAAAGTAATGGTTACCTGCGTGTTGTGTACAATCAATAGTATGTGACAACTGATCTGTGCGGGAACTGTTACTTACTAGACGTCCAGGCAACAACTGACAAAGGCAGCTTACACTATTCCCCTAAAATATGGAAGACCACCCCACTCACCACTATCGTGAACGACAGGGTAGGTAACGTTATCACCTCAAATACGATTGTACCATACAAATGGATGCTATTAGGGGAATGCTAATATCAGGAAAATATCATTATCCAGAATGCAATGTTTCATTTAACAACTACTCTGTCTTGCAAAAAATAGGGCTTACCTTGATGTTGTCTCCCTTGAACTTCATGTGGTTTGGATATAAAAGTTGACGGTACAACACGATTATGATTTCCAAGAATAAATATGTACAGACTGTGGTTCACACTAATTTGGCAGAATCCCCTTCATACTTTTTTCGTAGAACCTAGGCTCTGATTACAAGATATTTGAGGTGGAGGGTTAGAGGGGCTTGGGGGAGGGGGGAGGGGGGAGGAGCCGAATCCCTTCATGATTCTTTAAATCTGAGTAACCTTCGCCCTTCTCAAAGTAACACAAATAAATGTTGGTGTTTTAAAAATTTTAAACGATTATTTTTAAAAAAATGACGTAGGACATCTCATCTGCTTCTAGAAGGAGAGAGGTTGGATATTTCTGCAGTCGGGAAATAAAACCTAGAAAAACCCTGTAGGAGCAAGACTCAACTTTCCGTTCCTTGTTTCAGTTTGCTTGGGCCTTCCTATTTCCCCACCCTTGGTGTTCGTGGGCAAACTAATGTTTCCCAGAATGTGACAACAATTCCAGATTCAGCGCACGCTATAAGCAATCTCTGATGAACTGAGATGTTTGCTTGCCGTGACTGAGCGCTCCAGTCGTCAATAAGTCTCTCAAAAGTCGATTGGGTGGAAGAGTAGTCTTTAGAGTCAGAAAATTCTCCACACAGGTGTCCACCATTCCCCTCTAAGTGCCCACCACTCCTGGGTTTCCACCCAGCAACTCCTAACACCTAACACATTAGTCCTCCAAGTAAAAACATTATACTAGGGTGGAAATAGAGCTGAGCGCATAATACCTCCAGACAACAACAACAACAACAACAACATTATAATATATTACCGATGGGTACAATTTCCCCCCCCCCCCCTCCAGTAGCTAACATCCTCCTGATCTTAGAATTCTGTTTAAGGTACTAAACCCCTAAAACTATGAACAATGGTATGAATTGAGAAGTTTCCTTGTCGTCATTGAGCACTGTAGTTGTTAACATGTCTCTCTCAATTTAGTTAAACGTAAGAGTAGTCTTAAGAGACAGGTGTTGAAATATTCGGCGGAAAAATGGCCTTGCCCTAAAAAAAAGCTGAAGCACCTGGTTCCATATCCATATACCATATTGCATATACCATATTGTATTTAGGCACCTGTTACAGAAATTGGGAAACATACCTAGACGAAGGAGACGGGTCTAAAGTATTTATGAAAGCAGAAGAAATGCTGCTGGTGATGAATATAAAGTAGACCCCGCAAGAGAATGATATGTCAGAGCTATGTGGTAGACTGGCAGCATTATTTTTTGGTAAACCAGTAGACAGAATGCGTTATACTTTGTACATCATCAGATCTGAAAGCAACAGTAAGGATGATTGGTGACACACTGGTGAGGATCATTTAATAATTGACAATGGAACAAGAGAATTTTATACTCTGTTACTTACAATTAAATCTTGTAAAACATGTTACACAGCAAAACATCTTCAAAATTATCAACGCTACCAATTCTCGCACGTAATATTATCTCACCTACAAGCAAGTAGATTCAACTAGAGGTTGTAAATAAATGCATATTTTAAGGCTACATTACATACAACTCATGGATCATTATTGAGAGATGATGTTGACATATATATCAGCAAGGAAGAGAAAAAACTCGCCGGGTAGTAACAGAGGGTAAGAAGATGATCCAATTCAATAAGCATTCACTTAAATCTGTTTCTCAGAGAGTGGAGCAGATACGCTCGAGGGAGACACTTGATAATATTAAAAGCGGTGTATTCGGAAAGCAGACGGTGGAGAAAAAGAATCGGACGATTACAATTAAATCCTTTTATTTCTCTGAAAACTACATTGTTGTTACATGAGAAATCGTCTGGCACAAGTTCTTTCTTTACAGAATATAATGTTACTACAGAATATAGTACTACATATTTAATTTACGTAAATGTCAAATTACACTTGTTTATTACACAGTTTATAATGTCCATCATTTACTTCACATTGTTATTAAATTATTAAACCATGTACACTATTATCTACGAATTCCTCCACATTATAGAACACCTTTATTTTAGCCTTTATTCCATAACCATTTTAAATTTATTGTATGGCACGTCCTTAACACTTTGTGGTATCTTGCTCAGAAATACTGTGCAAATGTGTGCAAAATTATTTTCAACCATGGGTGGTATTGTCCAGGGGACTCTTATCAGGCTTCTGTTTCTGGTTTCATAAGTATGGACATTAGCTGTAACAATATACGAATTCTCTTTGGCTTCAACAACAACTTAGAGTATGTACAAACCGGGAACACTAGATATTTTGTATTCAGTGAAGTATTTTTTGCAAGAAGTTGTGTTTCGTGGACCAAGAATAAATCTTATCACTTTCTTCTGCCAGAGGAAGACGTTCTTAGCTCTAGCAGAGTTTCTCCAGAATACTAGCCCATAGTTGAGTGCTTATCGAATAATGCATAACATGCCATCAGCAGGAGGCCTTGATGGACACACTTTCTAATTTTCTTATCATGTACACTGCTCTAGATAACTTATTGCAAACACTTTATGTCTGAGTATTCCAACGTAATTTATCATCGAGATGGATGCCTAACAACTTTCCTTTACCTGAGATTATGCTTGTCAGTATTAAGATTTCTGATTAAGAAAAAACTCTGTTTTGTTCTATGGTCATTTACCTTTAATCTATTACCCTTGGAAAATTGAGTTGCCTCTTTCATCAAGCGTTCAATGATTCGTTCCGTGACCTTTTGATCTGTGTGGGATGTGATGATAGTGGCTTTAGGTGGCACAAGACTTGGCAAGCCATTTACATGTATAACACACATGAAAGCACAGCACAGCCCATTGTGGAATTCCATAACTTACATTCAGAAAATTCAATGAGGAAGAGGAAGCTTATCATGGAGAAGAAGAAGATGGTGATGGTGGTGGTGGTTATGATGAAATTGTCTCCAAAGAACTGCCACCACGTTTGGATATGAATAAACTGGTGGAGCAATTAATTTTTCTTGTTGGCTTCGAAAACAGTGGGTAATAATTCATAAGACAGTGGAATAATATCCATTGAAGGAGACACTCATTAAACACAGATGAGAGCCAAAAAGTTTATTATTTCTGATCAAAATAATGGAGTGAAAGAGTAGATTCAGGAACGATCCAAATAATTATTGATTTCTGGATTCAACATCAGGCAGTTCATTATGCGCCTCTGCAGAAGAATTTAAGAGGATAGTAGGGTAAATAATATGAAATGCGTGGAGTTAGGCACAGAAGTAAGTGTGCCCTGGATGGCACTCTGCAAGATAATGGACACGTGTAATCTTATCTATCTTGCAGACGTGCCGCTTTGTCTACTGCTGTCGCTGAGACCCTAGCTCCTACGCTAGCGTGTGGGGGAGAATTCTCTCTGGATAATACAAATATACAAATGAATATTAACGTGGTTCATACCGCGATTAGTTTAGCAGAACATCTCCTATGGTTCTCTAGAGCCTTGAAGTCTGGAGAAGAAGAAGCTGAATGCAGTAAGCCTCTGCAAGTTTTAGCTCGTTTTTCTTGACTTGCCTAGGAAAAAAAGAGAAAGAAAAAGGAAACAAGTTCGTCATCTTGCTTAGGTTTGTCTGTTTGGTGGGAAACGGGTGACCTGGGAATGTTTATAGCACAGCCTCTGATTCAGCACAGGAGATAAGAAATTTCTGCTGATGCAGCAGAGAGGCATGGTGTAAAAGCTCAAAAAACTCTCTTAGAAGCTATCAGTTAATGCTGAACCTTCGGCGAGACATCATCACAGTCATTTCTTTCGAAAAAGATATCAGTACAAGTGCTACTAATGAGAATCTACACACACACACACAAACACACACACACACACATATATATATAATCAATTACTTTGCGTATTGCATGAGTGCAGGAATTCCATCTTACAGAACCAGAGGAGTTTGTGAAAAACAGCACGCACCATAAGACTGGAGAGAGCTCTCCATCCGATATTAAGCTAAAAATGCGTCACCGCTAAACCGGAGCACCAATGCTGGTTCATTTGAAGGACTGCAATATAAATCCACCGTCAAGATCTCGATTATCGTTCCCGACGGTCTCGACTTCCTCAGCAGTCGAAAAGGGTGCGTAACATATCATGATGGCAGAATAACACAGACACGGTCAATTATGAAATTATTGATACGTAATTGTTTGCCTATATAAAATGCCGTTTAGATTTCATTAATGCAGATACAACAGTGAAATCTTGGTTGTCTAATGGAGTTGTTTCAAATATATACTCACTTTTCAAGAAACTAATATTTGGAATAGATGATGCTGTAAAAGGTGTGGATAATGACGTCGAATGTGCATCAAATTCTTATATTTCCACTGAATATAACACTATAAAATGTATTAGTTACCTGTAAAGATTTTTATGTAGTAGAATTATTATATATAGTTGTTTCTCATTTTATTCCTGAGTACCAGTTTCAAATAATAAGGTAATTTTGACACAGTTTTTTGTGAGACAAGAAAAGATTACTAGACAACACAGCTGTGTACAGTATTTTTGGTGTAAAAAATACAGGATATGTTTGTACATAAATGAGGCATAACTTCTTTAACCTTCGATTCATTCTTTGACATTATGCCTCAAGTATGGTGATGTACACAGTCATCTTTGACTTTTACAGAAATAATTTAGCTTCACACCATTTAAAATTTTTGTAGAGCTTGTAATTATACTTGCAGCGATCAACGATCTTTAGTAACCAATGAGAGTCAGTAATCAACGATGGTCAGTAATCACCAGGCATTGTACTTTAGACATTTATCATTTAGCTTTTAGCGTTTACGTTTTAGTATTTGCCGTTTAGCATTCACCTTTTAGCGCTTACTGTTTAATAGCACTTACCAGTTGGCGTTTACCATTAAGTGTTAAGAGGATAGTCTAATAAGAAAATACTGAATTTATGTTTTTAAAAAAATTGCTTAAATATCTTCATTCGTATTTGCACAGTAATAATACAAAAGAATTTTGTGGAATTCGAAAAAGAAATGTAGAAAAAAATTAATAAGTTGCAGTTAATGTCTATGGGAACGCAAAAATTGTGAAAGAAGAGTGTGTGAATCACATTGCAAACAACTCTGGAGGATATTGGGAAAGGGGCTTAAGGAAAGTCAGACATAAAACGTGACTGTCAGGGGGAAAGCACATGGAAGTGCGAAAGAAGAAACAATTGTAAATCTGACTCATTATTATAGGAGAGCCATCGTTGACAATGCTCCAGGTACTACAGTAATTAAGAATTCAACCTATGGTACACTCCATGGACGCTGATGAGAAACTGCAACACGTGAAGTGTTCAAAAGCTGAGAATTCTTCGTGTTTATTTAATCGTGCCCTTGCCAAAGGAGAACAAGCAAAATTACATAAAACTGGTATCCATGCTGCTCTGATTCAATCTGTTGTTGTTGGAATAATATCTATTTATCAGAGGCTGGCAACTGATACAGTTCTCTCCCGATGTGCTGCTGGAAAGACTCAAAATGCAAATGAGTGTCTACAAGATATAACCTGATCAAAGTGCCAAAGGATGTGTTTGTACCCAAAAGAAAAGTAGAACTAGCTGTGACAGAAGCTGTTTCACAGTTCAGTCAAGGGTGTTTTCTGACAGAAGCAAGAATAACACAGACCACACCACTGTCAATAATAAGGAGCGAAGGAGCAAAGTTAGAGACGAGTGAAGAAGGAAGCATAAGGCCAAACAGTGCCTACAGTTTGAAAACAGAAAACGGCATGCATCCAGATTGACTGCAATACAAGCCGAGGAAGCCCAGAAGTATAACTTATAGCCCAGGTGGATTTTAGAGCAAAAACCGGGGAATGATTGCGTTGTTTAACTACGCCTACGTTATCTCTAATTTGTGAAATTAAACATTCGAAGCTAACATTTTTTGCAGTAAATTTATGCTAAATTACAAGAAATTTTTATAGAAAACTGCTAACAGTCTTGTGCATAATTCTGAGAAAAAATATTTTGAAAGAAAATGCTGAAATGGGAATGTTTTTTATTTCATTAAAATAATTCAGGACTTTGAAAATTAATTTTAAGGTCAGTGTAAAAAGTATCCAAGAAGCTTATGCAAAATTGTTTGTCTATATTATCAAATGCAGTCTTAAATTTGTCAAGCAGATTAAAGTAAATTTACTACATGAAAGAAGACTTTCAAAGAAACATTCAAAATAAAATAATATAATAATTTCTCAAAAACTGTAGTATAAATCGAGTTGTAACTGCGTAGTTGTATTTAGCAATATGCAGAAATTGTATTTTTAAAATTTGAGACCGACTGATAAACTAACGAAAAAGACTCAGTTTTAACCAGACTATCCATTTAAGTGTTTATTTTTACCGTTTACTATTCAGTGCTCAGCATTTAATATTGAGCGCTTATAATCAAGTGTTTCCCGTTCACCGTTTACCGTTCAATGTTTACCATTTAGCGTTTATCGTTTAATGTTTACCGTCTAGAGTTTACCATTTAGGGTTTACTGTTTAGCGTTTGCTGTTAGGCATATAGCATTTATTGTTAAGCGTTTTGCATTTATCATTGACTGTTTAGCGTATACAGTGCGCAAGTGGTGTGTTTCCATCCTCTTGATTTTTTAATGTTCTGCTGGTAAGAGGAGAGGGGTGGGAATATTATGTACAAAATAGTTTTGAAAATAAATAATGTAATTTAACACCATTTTATGTATAAATAATGAATATCTTAGATTTCAAGGAAAAAATGAGATTTTCAAATTGAACTGTTTTAACTTTCAAGGAAATAATGAATATCTTTAACCATCAAGTGGAAGTTAACGTAATTGTTTACTACAGATAGTCGCCATTTTACGCATCGTTTAAGTAGTATGCCCTGACTCATTTGAAAAAGAGGAGGGAGCACAAAATTAGCCTGTTTCCATCATCTCTTGCCTTCTCTTAATACTGCGCTTCTGTTTAGTGAAGATGATGTAATTTGACACCGTTTTAATACTATTTGAGTGGTTGTAGGTAGAGGGAGGCGTAGGGTTTCTGAAAAATGGGATGTTTATTTATTTGCTGTGAGTGGATGGTGATAATGAGGGTTTGGGATATGCATCGGGGAGTGTTTTTTTTTTTTAATTTCTCAGGCTATTTTCTAATAGTACATTCTGAATAGGAGAGGGAGGGTGGATAGAGAGTGAGCAGGTGGTCTCTGGGTCCATATTATGAGGGAAGGTTTTCCGTAACATGACTGTGCAAGGACATGGCTTTTCATTTGCCATTAATGCCATTTTAGCATTTGCGCCATCTTAAATTTTTTTTGGTAATTGGCTGATTGGGTGGAGGGAACCAGACAGCGAGGTTATCGGTCCCATCGGATTAGGGGAGGGTGACGAAGAAAGTCGGCCATGCCCTTTCAAAGGAACCAACCCGGCATTTACCTGAAGAGATTCAGGGAAATCACGGAAAGCATAACTCAGGGTGACTGGACGAGGGTTTGACCAGTCGTCCACCCGACTGCGAGACCAGTGTGCTAACCACTGCTTCACCTCGCTCGGTCTGCATTTTTTTTTCAATGCTGCATTATGGTTAGGTGGAGGAGGGTTTTTGGGGAGGGGTGAGGAAGGGGAGTGAGAGGGATTTAATTTCCAATTATTGCACGAGTCATTGAATCAGTAAGTCAATAAAATAAGCCAATCAGTAAAATCAGATTGGCTTATTTTATTGAGTGATTGATTTTTTGATTTATGATGTCATGATTTCAAAGCCATCAATGATGACATGCATGACCTTGAAAGATAGGTCAATGACCGAGTTCAAGGTCAGCTAATGTGTTTGTGAGGAATCTAGCTGCCCCAGGAAGTACATACCTATACCACCACTTAGGTCTGTTAAAGGCGCATTAATGTTGATGTTGGGTAACGGAGGACAAGTCTGCTGTAACGCTTGCTATAGTTAAACAGAAAATATCACAATGATTTGTCACAGCTACAGTCATTCATTTACACTGCTGCCGAAAACAGTGAAGACTGAGGAGGGAGGAGGAATCTGAACTGAAATTTCACTATTTGAAATGGTATATGATCTGATTTCAGTTATTACAATGTCGAGTTGAATTCATAAAGTATTTCACAGTATGTGCCCACCTACCAATCTGATTTTATACGCGCTGTGGCCCGGATGCATCAACTGATTTGGTTGGTAACAGTGAAGTAGGGCCAATGTCCTGAGGTAAGCTGGCCTGGAAATGTTGTAACTGGTTCTTGATAACTGCGATACTGCCACTGAGACATAGTTCATGACCAAGTTGGACACATACGTACACTGTTAGTAATCATTCGGAGGATCTTGCTGGTTGCAGAAATATCTGAACATCTTGACGCAGACACTGCCATATATAGTCGACCATTGTCCTGTTGAAAAGTGGCACCTCAAACAGTTGAATGAGGGGTGACACACACAGCGGTGCAAGACCTCAGTGACATCTCATTGTGCCATTAGAGTTCCCTCAGTCACTACCAGCTGTACCTTTAAGTCATACCTGATGGATCAAAAAAATTGTTCAGATGGCTCTAAGCACCAAGGGACTTAACATCTGAGGTCATCAGTTCCCTAGACTTAGAACTACTTAAACCTAACTAACGTAAGGGCATGACACACATCCGTGCTCGAGGCAGGATTCGAACCTGGGACCATAGCAGCACCGCGGTTCCGAACTGAAGCGCCTTGAACCGCTCGGCCACAGCGGCCGACCCTGACACCATGAGTGTACACAACCTCTGCTGTGAAAGCCACGTGCTGACTGCTGGGGCTATCAACCTGGCTGTACATGTGTTTGGTAGTTTACAGCATCAGGGCTCTGCAGCCCACCTTAAATCTTCTAATGCTGAATATCCATCTTGCTAGAGAAGGTTACACGTAATTGTGGTTTTGTTTATGAAGCAGTAATGCAACTATAGTGAATGTAGGATAAAGATTTGCTTTTCGATAAAGAGCATGTAAATTTGTTTTCACGGTAGCCTATCATTTATTTACTGCAGCAATTCGTGCCACCATACCGTTAACATTATACATGAAATATTATACCACATTCCTCCTGTATAAATCACTATTTGTCACTTCTGAATTATAGTATTGATCACATGCTGTGATCATGGAATCAGTACCAACAGTCAGTATAACTGTTCTTTGCACACTTGAGCTCAAAATATTAATAATCCGTTACTTCAACATACGTCATCGTTCTCTTCTGAAGCCATCACCAATCTCTTAATTTAAACCTCTTCATGCAATTAATACTTCCATGAAGAAATCTATGCGTGACTGACACACTTCACAGGCTTCCTGTTTAATGGCCGCTCACTTCGGCCACCATCACCGAAGCCCTTCCGTCTCTGACTGCGGAGATTCTGGCTCAAGTGCTTCGATCAATCAGTGTCAAGGAAAAGAAACGTTTCCGAATATGGAGCTGCTCCGAACATCCAATCAGACGGTCGAGACGCTGTCTTCAAGTGGTTTATGTCACCTTAGCCAGCAACCATGACACCACGACATCACGATATTCTACCCACACAATAGTATCTAAGGCATATTGTACGACATTATGATTTGCTTGGCACCAATTTGCTTTTACTGTTACAAGTGACACCACTGTACCTCTCCAAAACATTGGAAGAATGGAACCTCTCCTCAGGCAGCCAACAAACTTACCAACGATGGTCATTCAGGCTGATCAAGAATCGTGATTAATCACTGAAGAGAATGCAACATGGCCCATGCTCCCCAGTCATGGCACCACTCCAAATGCAGTCATTTGTGGTTTTAACATTAACCTACCCTTGGAACGGTAATTTTCCAGTCTGGCTGCTCTGACCAATGCTGTAGGATGACAAAATGTTATAGAGAGACAGTTGCGTATTTTCGTATGGCAGGCACGGGTACAGAGGCCTTGGTGCGCAATATAGCGATCTACATGTACATCTATAACTACATCCATACTCCGCAAGCCACCTGACGGTGTGTGGCGCAGGGTACCCTGAATACCTCTATCGGTTCTCCCTTCTATTCCAGTCTCGTATTGTTCGTGGAAAGAAGGATTGTCGGTATGCTTCCGTGTGGGCTCTAATCTCTCTGATTTTATCCTCAAGGTCTCTTCACGAGATATACGTAGGAGGGAGCAATATACTGCTTGACTCTTCGGTGAAGGTATGTTCTCGAAACTTTAACAAAAGCCCGTACCGAGCTACTGAGCGTCTCTCCTGCAGAGTCTTCCACTGATCTATCATCTCCGTAACGCTTTCGCGATTACTAAATGATCCTGTAACGAAGCGCGCTGCTCTCCGTTGGATCTTCTCTGTCTCTTCTATCAAACCTATCTGGTACGGATCCCACACTGCTGAGCAGTATTCAAGCACTGGGTGAACAAGCGTACTGTAACCTACTTCCTTTGTTTTCGGATTGCATTTCCTTAGGATTCTTCCAATGAATCTCAGTCTGGCATCTGCTTACACTTGTCTACATTGAGATTCAATTGCCATTCCCTGCACCATGCGTCAATTCGCTGCAGATCCTCCTGCATTTCAGTACAATTTTCCATTGTTACAACCTCTCGATACACCACAGCATTATCTGCAAAAATCCTCAGTGAACTTCCGATGTCATCCACAAGGTCATTAATGTATATTGTGAACAGCAACGGTCCTATGACACTCCCCTGCGTCACACCTGAAATCACTCTTGCTTCGGAAGACTTCTCTCCATTGACAATGACATGCTGCGTTCTGTTATCTAGGAACTCCTCAATCCAATCACACAATTGGTCTGATAGTCCATATGCTCTTACTTTGTTCATTAAACGACTTTGGGGAACTGTATCAAACGCCTTGCGGAAGTCAAGAAACACGGCATCTACCTGTGAACCCGTGTCTATGGCCGTCTGAGTCTCGTGGACGAATAGCGCGAGCTGGGTTTCACACGACCGTCTTTTGATGGTCAAATGTGATCAACCAGAACCATTATGAGTATGCCTGCCCTCACATTCCCATGCAGTACAATGTCACGCTATTGTGATATCTAAATTCCCCACTAATCTGGATAATTCATGATTCGAATAGCCGGTCAAACTGAGACTCACAATGAGGCCACTTTCAGATTCTTTCAAGTGTTGATGACGCCGTCTGACACGATTATGGAACAACTCTTTGTCCTTGACAGCAAGCACTCTACATATGACCCTATTCCCGCCTCTTATATTCCATTACAAGCAAGGTAACAACACTAAGCATGAACAACACTAAAGCATTCCACATACTGTTGTACCTGTCACAGAGAATTGTGACTCCAGTTATTTACATACCTGTCGATCGTGTATTTACTTTATTTTTATTTTCCACGTCTGGTTCTATAGGACCAAATTGAGGAACAAATCTCCATAGTCATGGAACGTCTCAGTACACGAAATGGCAATAGAAAAGCAATGACACACAAAATAAAATGTTATGAACCCTAAAAAGACGTCAAGCTATAAGTTTACGTAAACACAATCAACAATGTAACACAGGAATCAGCTTAATTATTCACGAGGTTCCTAGACAGAATAGGAGTGACTAGTGAGGAAACTCTTCAGTTTAAATTTGAAAGGCCATGGATATCTGGAAAGATATTTGAATTCTTGTGGTAGCGTATTGAAAACAGATGCAGCAGATGCCGTTCAGCACAAGAGTCAAGGAAGTACAATCCAAATGCAGATTGGATTTCTGCCTAGTATTAACTGTGTGAAAGCTGCTAATTCTTCGGAATAAGCTAATACTGTTAATGAGAAACAACAGTAAAGAATATTTAAATTGAGAGGCCAATGTCAGAACACCCAGACTAATGAACATGGGTCGACAGAAGGTTCACGAACTTACACCACTTATTGTCCATACCGTCTGTTTCTGAGCCAAAAATACCATTCGAGAATGGGAAGAGTTACCCCAAAATATGATACCCCACGTCATAAGCGAATGAAGATAAGCAAAGTAGATTACTTTCCGTGTCGAACTATCACTTACTTCAGATACTGTTCTAGTAGTAAACATGGCAACATTAAGTCTTTGAACAAAATCGGGAAAATGGTTTTGCCACGACAGCTTACTATCTATCAGAAACGCCTAGTAAGCTGAACTGTTCAGTCTCATTAATCACATTCCCATTCTGAGTAATTAAAATGTCAGGTTTTGTTGAATTGTGTGTTAGAAACTGTAATAAATGAGTCTTCCTGTGATTTAGCGTTAGTTTATTTTCTGCAGGCCATGAACTTATGTCATGAACTACACCATTTGAAACAGTGCTGTAGTTAGACACAACATGCTTTACTACCAAACTCGTGTCATTAGCAAACATAAATATTTTAGAATCACCTGTAGTATTAGAAGCATATCACTTATGTCAATAACGAACAGAAGTGGCTCCAAATCTGACCCCTGCGGTACCTCCTCTTTCAGCTGTGCCCCACTGGAACCCCACATCACAGCCATTCGCCATTCTCAGTACTGTGGCGAAGGACGTTTTGCTGTCTGTTACTAATGTAAGAGATGAACCAATTGTGAGCTATTCCCCATATTCCATAACGGTTCAATTTCTGTGGCAATATCTTGTGATCAACACAATCAAACGCCTCAGTTAAATCAAAAAAGACGCCTATCGTTCGAAACCTTTTGTTTAATCCACGCAATACGTCACAGAGAAAACAAAATATAGCATTTTCAGTTGTTAAACCGCTTCTAAAACCAAACTGTACATTTGGCAGCAAATTATTTGAAATGAAATGATCACTTAGCCTTACAAACACAGCCTTTTCAATAACTTTAGCAAACACTGATGGCATAGAAATAGGTTTAAAATTGTGTACATCATCCCTTTCTCCCTTTTTATAAAGCGCGGCTTTACTATTGAGTGCTTTAAGTGTTCAGGAAACTGACGATACTAAAGGAAAAACTACAACTGTGGGTAAGTACAGGACTATCATGTGCAGCACAGTACTTTAGTTTTCTGCTAGATGCTCCATCATATCCATTAGACTCTTTAGTCTTCAGAGATTTAATTATTGACTCAGTACCACAGAGGAGTATCACAGAGAAGTATTTCAGTCTCCGAAAGGCATTTTCCAAGAGAGCTGTGTGATTCCCAGCAGAATCGAAGTTTTTATTTTATTAAGGTATGTTCTCGAAATCGACTGTTAAATACTGTACATATATCTGACATATCAGTAACAGAAACATTTTTTTATGTGCTGACTTTATATCCTCGACCTCGTGCTGCTAACCAGACACTTCCTTCACGACTGACCATACGGTTTTAACTTTATCCTGTGACTTAACTATTCTATTTGCGTACTTCATACTCCTTGCCTTCCTAATAACATTTTTAAGCACCTTACTTAACTGTTTGTAATGGACTAATGTACCTCGATTGTGACTACTTCTGACATTAGATAGGATTCCCATTTTCTTCTACGTAATATCCTAATTCCACTGGTCAGCCAGCCAGGCTGTCGTTTACTGCTGGTACCCTATTTAGAACATTCTACTGGGAAGCAACTTTAAAAGAGCATGAGAAATGTGTTAAGGAAAGCATTATATTTGTCATCTACGTTATCATCACTATAAACATCCTGCCACTCTTGTTTCTTGACGAGTTTTAAAAAACTCTCCATTGCTGTTGGATTAGCTTTTCTAAATAGTTTGTAATTATATGTAAAATATGTTTGGGTACAGAAACCTTTAAGTGTTAAAATTTGTTTCTCATTGTCTAAAAGGTCATTCATCCTTTTACTAACGAATCCCCATCTAGTAATGAAGAATTAATGAAAATATTGTATACGGTTATGCTACTGTTCCCCTGCTCCCTGATTGGACAAAATACAATCTGCAGCAGATCATATGGCTTTAGGAGATCTTATAACATCCGGTTCCTTGCACAATCAAATACAAAATTAATATTGTCATCACAACATACAACAAATTTTTGGTACATCCTATAAAATTAACTAAGAACACTCTCTAGCTTGAGCAGAAATGTTCTGAGTTCAGAGATCAGAAACCTATAAAATAAAAACAGTTAGAACTTTAGTTTCACTAAATTCGACTGCCCCTGCAGGCATTCAAATATCTGTTCAGTGCAGTGTTTTGATACATCTACAGACGTGAATGTAAAACTGTTTTTTATGCACGTAGCCACTCCCCCATTCTGCAAAGAACTCATTGGAAAACAGCCAGCTAATCTGTATTCTGGTAAAGGAAGCCTTTGGATTGTTACATTATTTAAGTGGTGCTCTGATATACTGGTAATGTCAAATTCAACATCTATAAGCAGTTCACTAACTTTATCTCTAATACCTCTTATATTTTGACGAAATATGATAATTCCTTCACTGCTTGGATACCTGAGTTTCTTGAAGGTGGTTCCTTTTTTATGGAGACTCTCTTTAACTTCAGTCTAAAAAAGGCCCTTTAACAGCAACTACTATTGCAATTTTCCCATTTGTTATCCCACCACTAGCCACTACACTGTCAGGACGCAAGTCATGCCTGGTGAAATTCTATCTATTGATAAACTCAACTGGCACCACTGAAATGTGCACAAAGCTACATTAAAATCAAACCGTGTATTCTGGATGATTCATTTTTTCCTACTTTTAATTTAATTTTATTTATTTGTCACACAGTGTACGTTATATTGATCAAGGTATCTAGTGATATTTAACACGATTGCATTGACGTTAATGTAAAGTCATCAGAAAATTACCTAGAAGTTACTAGTGTGGACAGAATGATTGGTCGTTACAACTGTGGTACATAGTTAAAAAAGCTTTGTAAGCGACTTCTTTGTATAAGTTTGTGGCACTATGTGCATAATGCTTGTATGATGTACCTATAAAAATGTTCTGTAAGTCACTATACAGAATTGTATGCACTTTGTGCATAGTTTGTCCTCCTTTGATGCAGAAGAGCCTAAGATGGTCTGATTTGGACGGAAATTGACAGTCTAAATGAAAAACAGTAAGTACAGCTGTGTGTTATACAATTCAGTTCCTAACACTCTTGAAAGCTATTCAACGTTTTGAATGAAATCATTGTGAATATTAGCTCACATTAATATGAAACAATGAAAAATCTAAAATGCCGACTTTTAGTCCAACTTTGAAGATATTCATCCTGAAAAGGAGCAATGCAAAGTCCGTCGAAAGGTCGGAGTTTTTTTCGTTTTAGTGTTTAATGACGCTGCCTAATACCCAAAATTAATTTATTAAAATTGACACTGCCTGTGGAAGCTCATGAACGTTTGTCCATCACTGTCTGCAGAAGATATTTGAAATGGCTCTGAGCACCATGGGACTTAACTTCTGAGGTCATCAGTCCCCTAGAACTTAGAACTACTTAAACCTAACTAACCTAAGGACATCACACACATCGACGCCCGAGGCAGGTTTCGAACCTTCGGCCGTAGCGGTCGCACGGTTCCAGACTGTAGCGCCTAGAACCACTCGGCCACCGCGGCTGGCGAAGATATTTCTCTTTTTAATTTAGTTGTGTGGGCCCCATTGTGGTTCAGCCTGCTGCGTAAATGCGGTCATGGGTGAGATTACCGTCTTGCTAGTAATTTGTGGTCCAGAGCCAGTATGCTACAAGCTTCTGGGAGTGTGTTTTCCTGCTGAGATGCTATTAGTAGGATGGTTATACCGGTTGGCATGGAATTAGCACTGTAGTATCTTTAGCATGGGTTCACTTGTGATATTCCGAATAATAATATTGTGTCTACTAATTGGCTTTTGAAATGTGGTGCTACAGAAGAATGCTGAAGATTAGATGGGTAGTTCACATAACTAGTGAGGAGGTATTGAATAGAATTGGGAAGAAGAGGAGTTTGTGGCACAACTTGACAAGAAGAAGGGATCGGTTGGTAGGACATGTTCTGATGCATCAACGGATCACCAATTTAGTACTGGAGGGAAGAGTGGAGGGTAAAAATCGTAGAGGGAGACCAAGAGATGAATACACTAAGCAGATTCAGAAGGATGTAGGTTGCAATAGGTACTAGGTGATGAAGAAACTTGCACAGTGTAGAGTAGCATGGAGAGCTGCATCAAACCAGTCTCAGGACTGAAGACCACAACAACAACAACTGGTTTGAAGTCTCACCAAAGCGTCGTTGCAGTCTCCGGTTTGGTTGTATCGCCATATTCACTGTCAGAGAGACAGTAGAGGTGTGTGCCGGATTCGAGTCCTTCCCCTTTGCAGCAGGTGGTAGGGTGGTGCGCGCCCCTCCGCAGTGTCGGCGACAACCGCGGCAGCTCCTCGCTTCCCCCGTCCCCGCCGGAACCAGATGTGTGCCCGCGCCCGGCCCGCCCCCGCCTCATCTCCCAGGAAGTGACGACAAAGCGCGGCCACTGGCAGGTGCCCTTTGTCCGCGGCCGCCCCCGCAGATGGGGCAGAAAGCTTACGTGCGTGACGGGGAACTCCCGGCGCCGCACAAAAGACCGCCACCTGCTGAGTCTGCAGTGGAAATGGGGGAGCTAGGAACGTCTGCAGACGGCCAACTATTCGTGACCGAAACACTCATCCCCCTACTACAATGAAAAGGCTCTGGCCAGTCTATTGTCCGAGATTCCCACATTCAGTGCATACCGCCTGAGAGCGACTGCTTCCTAGAAAGCGCAACAGCAAAACCACAATTGGCTTACGTGAAATAAGCACAGTCGCCCACTTTGGTGATTGCGTTGTAGCCAACCCTCTGACTGGCTTATGTTTTTTAGTTAGTTTCATGTTCCATGGGTGATTTCGCACGATAAAACTTAGTTATGTAGAATGAGTCATTTTACACCGCAAATTAATTTGTAAATATGGTTACATGCTGAACGTTTCTAAGATTTTTTTCCTTTTTAATATGTAGTCGTGAGTTTCTAACTCCTACCTACCACCTCTTACATATTACAATAATAGAATTCCTTCTACGTAATAGCAGGAGTTGTCAAGGAGAAACTTTTGCAGCTCGTTTTCAAAATTTACTTTGCTCCCTGTTACATCACTGGGTAAGTGACCAAAAATTTTTGTTGTAACTTTTGTGTTGGCAGAAGAGCCAACACCATATTACTAGTGGAAGCCAAAATGCACGCGTATTAGCTCACGCAGGCTGGCCTGAGTAGGGAAGAACTATACTGACGTGAGGTCTGGAACATGACAACGAATTAGAATTCAGAAAGCGGATGTAATTAGTTAGATACTTAACTTTAATCCATTAATGATGAACTTCGCTCTTGATGGTACATGATTCACAATATTATCTGTTCAGAATACATTCATAGTAACGGAATATGGCGCCTTTCTAGGTCATAGCAAATGACGTAGCTGAAGGCTATGCGAAACTGTCGTCTCTGCAAATGAGAGCATATGTAGACGGTGAACCATCGCTAGCAAAGTCGGCAGTACAACTGGGCGAGTGCTAGGGAGTCTCTCTAGACTAGACTTGCCGTGTGGCGGCGCTCGGTCTGCAATCACTGATAGTGGCGACACGCGGGTCCGACATATACTAATGGACCGCGGCCTATTTAAACGCTACTACCTAGCAAGCGTGGCGTCTTGCGGTGACACCACAGTAACAATAGGCACAATTTTTGTTCTAAAGATAGCCTTAGTGTGGAGAAATAAATACCAGCTTCCCTCCTGGTATCGTAATTACGTACATCGCTGTCCCATTTGAACTGCAGTGGATTATTTCCAACGATCTTCATGAGGGAATAAATATACTACGAAGCGGCAGTCACAGTGCGCAACTCCTTAAACAGACGTCTACAAGGTGATCGTGTGTGAACACCTTCTATTATTCTTACAGAACTTTTCTGAACAACGACGGCTTTCTTTCTTAATGATGAGTTATCCCTTAATATTATTTCATATGACATTATTGCATGAAAATATGCAAAATATGTCGACTTGTAGATTTGTCTTTCCCCAAGATTTGCAATCATTCTAATTGCAAATGTGGATGAACTAAGTTGTTTAGGCGTTCCGAAATATGATTTTTCCAGTTTAAATTCTCGTGGGCATGTGGATAACTGAGAATTTTGAAGTTCCCACCCTTTTTATTATTTTCTCGCACTTAACATTGGTGTACAAATAGATGTGCAACACTGTCTTCTAAAAATTGTGTGTGAGAGCATTTTGCAGAAAATGACTCAATGATACTTGTTAGAATATTTTTATCATTCTTCTGTTTGCGTATCTATGGATCCACATTAAAATACTGGAGTCAGCTTCTAAAAGGACTAATTCTGCTGTTGTGTACTAGATGGTAGAGTATGACGAACAATAGTGGACCGAAGATTGAGCAATTGGGAAACCCATGTATGATTCCTCCTAAGTCGTAATAACGGCCCCGGCCTACATTGGTTGAATTAGTAAATACTACTTTCTCCACTAGTTTGATTACATCTACATCTACATCTACATGATTACTCTGCAATTCACATTTAAGTTCTTGGCAGAGGGTTCATCGAACCACAATCATACTGTCTCTCTACCATTCCACTCCCGAACAGCGCGCGGGAAAAACGAGCACTTAAACCTTTCTGTTCGAGCTCTGATTTCTCTTATTTTATTTTGATGATCATTCCTACCTATGTAGGTTGGGCTCAACAAAATATGTTCGCATTCGGAAGAGAAAGTTGGTGACTGAAACTTCGTAAATAGATCTCGCCGCGACGAAAAACGTCTTTGCTTTAATGACTTCCATCCCAACTCGCGTATCATATCTGCCACACTCTCTCCCCTATTACGTGATAATACAAAACGAGCTGCCCTTTTTTCCACCCTTTCGATATCCTTCGTCAATCCCACTTGGTGAGGATCCCACACCGCGCAGCAATATTCTAACAGAGGACGAACGAGTGTAGTGTTAAGCTGTCTCTTTAGGTATTAGGTATGATATTATCCATTGCTTGCCTATATCAACAATCCCATAAAACTTCAATTTATCTAGGAGACTACTGCGAGTCACACAACCAAATGTCTTAGATGGATCGTTGAAAAAACCAGCGCTACTTTATCATTTAATGCTTCCAAAATTTGGCGAATTAACATGTAAACGGTGCTCTCAGTAGAGCAAATCTTCTGAAACCCAAACTGTGATCTGATGAGGATATTATTGTTGCCAAGGTGAGATACTCTTCTAGAGCACATCACCTTCTCAAAATTTTTTGAAAATAATGTCAGCAGCGAATCAGATCGGTAGTTAATGAAATTACTCTTATTGTCTATCTTGAAAAGGTGTTTAACGGCGGCATATTTCGGTCTCTTTGGAAAATTCCCTTTAGTTAGTGATGCATTATATATTTCAGATAAGACTGCGGTTATTACATGGGAACAAAACTTTAGTACTCTATTGAAAGCACCATCAAATCCAGATGAGAATGCATAATTTTCTTACTATCAGAACAAGAAGTTGATGATACATGCGTATGACTGAATTGTATGCGAGTTACTTTTAAATTGTTCTACTGTTATTTCTTTCTTGAACTGTTTGTCCCTATGCTTTCTACTATACTTCAGAAATGATAATTAAATATATTTTTTACCTGTGACTTGTGAATTATAAGCCCTTCCAATCAGTTCAGTTGTGATGTTATAGTTATGTCTCCAGCTCAAAGTGAATCGCCCAGGTTTCGACACATGTAACGATATCAGACAGAATGGCTGCTCCATTGGCCTCAGACTGCTTCAACAGTTGAGGTGAAACAGCTTTTCTTTGAATCTTATGGTCTACTTTAAGAATTCGAGGAACCCAACTTGAGAATACCTGAATATCCAAGAGTCCCAATCACTGCACATGCATCCGCACGTTTCAGCACATCGGGAGCAGTGGCTGTGACATGACTTCCCGAACGTGGTCGCTCATGGAGTTCAGATTCTGCACTTGCTGACGCCTGAACCCATCGCCCAGCAGTACCACTACTAATTCCCTAACTACCAAACACTGCACACAAACGTTTGCGGAGGTTCACCATTTTTTTTCTCGCAATTATAACGTTGACGATAACGCCTGTTCTGCGTAGATTCCCTTTTGACGGTTCACCAAGACTCTGCCATCCATCGGAGTTGTTCGAAACTTCGCACATCAAATGGCACATCACATGTGAAACTCCTAAAAGGACGTTTTCCTGTGTATATTAATAGCTCTAAATAAGAAAGAAAATGGTGAAGGCCTATTTTTTATTGAACGCCCATCGAATTGATATTAGCATCACTAGTGGTAGTAGTACGACAAGTACTAACGTTAGTAGTCCTTATTGCTGTTGCTGTTGTCATTAGATACATTCAGTTGCTTCAGTAGATGTAAATAAGATGTAAAAAGTATTGTTGTTGTTGTGGTCTTCAGTCCTGAGACTGGTTTGATGCAGCTCTCCATGCTACTCTATCCTGTGCAAGCTTTTTCATCTCCCAGTACCTACTGCAACCTACATCCTTCTGAATCTGCTTAGTGTATTCATCTCTTGGTCTCCCTCTACGATTTTTACCCTCCACGCTGCCCTCCAATACTAAATTGGTGATCCCTTGATGCCTCAGAACATGTCCTACCAACCGATCCCTTCTTCTGGACAAGTTGTGCCACAAACTTCTCTTCTCCCCAATCCTATTCAATACTTCCTCATTAGTTATGTGATCTACCCATCTAATCTTCAGCATTCTTCTGTAGCACCACATTTCGAAAGCTTCTATTCTCTTCTTGTCCAAACTATTTATCGTCCATGTTTCACTTCCATACATGGCTACACTCCATACGAATACTTTCAGAAATGAAGAAATGACTTCCTGACACTTAAATCTATACTGGATGTTAACAAATTTCTCTTCTTCAGAAACGCTTTCCTTGCCATTGCCAGCCTACATTTTATATCCTCTCTACTTCGACCATCATCAGTTATTTTGCTCCCCAAATAGCAAAACTCCTTTACTACTTTAAGTGCCTCATTTCCTAATCTAATTCCCTCAGCATCACCCGACTTAATTAGACTACATTCCATTATCCTTGTTTTGCTTTTGTTGATGTTCATCTTATATCCTCCTTTCAAGACACTGTCCATTCCATTCAACTGCTCTTCCAAGTCCTTTGCTGTCTCTGACAGAATTACAATGTCATCGGCGAACCTCAAAGTTTTTATTTCTTCTCCATGAATTTTAATACCTACTCCGAATTTTTCTTTTGTTTCCTTTACTGCTTGCTCAATATACAGATTGAACAACATCGGGGAGAGGCTACAACCCTGTCTTACTCCCTTCCCAACCACTGCTTCCCTTTCATGTCCCTCGACTCTTATAACTGCCATCTGGTTTCTGTACAAATTGTAAATAGCCTTTCGCTCCCTGTATTTTATCCCTGCCACCTTTAGAATTTGAAAGAGAGTATTCCAGTCAACATTGTCAAAAGCTTTCTCTAAGTCTACAAATGCTAGAAACGTAGGTTTGCCTTTCCTTAATCTTTCTTCTAAGATAAGTCGTAAGGTCAGTATTGCCTCACGTGTTCCAGTGTTTCTACGGAAACCAAACTGATCTTCCCCGAGGTTGGCTTCTACTAGTTTTTCCATTCGTCTGTAAAGAATTCGTGTTAGTATTTTGCAGCTGTGACTTATTAAGCTGATAGTTCGGTAATTTTCACATCTGTCAACACCTGCTTTCTTTGGGATTGGAATTATTATATTCTTCTTGAAGTCTGTGGGTATTTCGCCTGTTTCAAACATCTTGCTCACCAGATGGTAGAGTTTTGTCAGGACTGGCTCTCCCACGGCCGTCAGTAGTTCCAATGGAATATTGTCTACTCCGGGGGCCTTGTTTCGACTCAGGTCTTTCAGTGCTCTGTCAAACTCTTCACGCAGTATCATATCTCCCATTTCATCTTCATCTACATCCTCTTCCATTTCCATAATATTGTCCTCAAGTACATCGCCCTTGTATAGACCCTCTATATACTCCTTCCACCTTTCTGCTTTCCCTTCTTTGCTTAGAACTGGGTTTCCATCTGAGCTCTTGATATTCATACAAGTCGTTCTCTTATCTCCAAAGGTCTCTTTAATTTTCCTGTAGGCGGTATCTATCTTACCCCTAGTGAGATAGGCCTCTACATCCTTACATTTGTCCTCTAGCCATCCCTGCTTAGCCATTTTGCACTTCCTGTCGATCTCATTTTTGAGACGTTTGTATTCCTTTTTGCCTGTTTCACTTACTGCATTTTTATATTTTCTCCTTTCATCAATTAAATTCAATATTTCTTCTGTTACCCAAGGATTTCTACTAGCCCTCGTCTTTTTACCTACTTGATCCTCTGCTGCCTTCACTACTTCATCCCTCAAAGCTACCCATTCTTCTTCTACTGTATTTATTTCCCCCATTCCTGTCAATTGCTCCCTTATGCTCTCCCTGAATCTCTGTACAACCTCTGGTTCTTTTAGTTTATCCAGGTCCCATCTCCTTAAATTCCCACCTTTTTGCAGTTTCTTCAGTTTTAATCTACAGGTCATAACCAATAGATTGTGGTCAGAGTCCATATCTGCCCCTGGAAATTCCTTACAATTTAAAACCTGGTTCCTAAATCTCTGTCTTACCATTATATAATCTATCTGATACCTTTTAGTATCGCCAGGGTTCTTCCATGTATACAACCTTCTTTCATGATTCTTAAACCAAGTGTTAGTTATGATTATGTTGTGCTCTGTGCAAAATTCGACCAGGCGGCTTCCTCTTTCATTTCTGTCCCCCAATCCATATTCACCTACTATGTTTCCTTCTCTCCCTTTTCCTACACTCGAATTCCAGTCACCCATGACTATTAAATTTTCGTCTCCCTTCACAATCTGAATAATTTCTTTTATTTCATCATACATTTCTTCAATTTCTTCGTCATCTGCAGAGCTAGTTGGCATATAAACTTGTACTACTGTAGTAGGCGTGGGCTTCGTATCTATCTTGGCCACAATAATGCGTTCACTATGCTGTTTGTAGTAGCTTACCCGCATTCCTATTTTCCTATTCATTATTAAACCTACTCCTGCATTACCCCTATTTGATTTTGTGTTTATAACCCTGTAGTCACCTGACCAGAAGTCTTGTTCCTCCTGCCACCGAACTTCACTAATTCCCACTATATCTAACTTCAACCTATCCATTTCCCTTTTTAAATTTTCTAACCTACCTGACCGATTAAGGGATCTGACATTCCACGCTCCGATCCGTGTGTCTAAAACCCTCATCCTGTGTAAGGGACGGCGTGAAGGTCCTAATCTGGTCCGGTTAAATATTTATTTAATTACCTTAAATTGCGTAAGTAAGCTTAGGAAATTTGAAACTCAAGGTATCAGGGAAGAAATGCTCACTTTACACTTGGCAATTTATTGCAAAGTAAAGAAAAACTTAAAAACGTCTCTAGAATTTTGTGACAGGTAACAAACTTTCGACAGTGTAAGATGACTGACGCTTCGTAACCTTGCTGGCATGGTAAAATCTAGAGGACAAGAAGTAAGAAAAGTGAGGAATGAGCATAATGCACACTGTATGATAGACTTGTTCTCGTTTGAGTTCCACATCTATTTATTCACCCAACAGCCACTACAGTGGACGCTTAAGACCTTGTTGTCCTTCGTCCACACCAAAATATCATCATAATCATCATCATCATCACCATCGCTTGAGTGTGTGTGGAGGATGGTACTTCCGGTGCCATGATCCTTTCTCGTCATTCAGTTTCCGTTGGTGGCATGTAACAAAGCATCCTCCGTATTAACTCTCAATTTTTCTGACTATTCAGTCATGGTCAGTTCGGGAGCTACATCCGGGAGAAATCAATGTGTTACTAGACTATACTGGAAGTTCCGCTCTCGGACTATCAATAGTAAATCTGCCCTTGATGCACAATGCCTCTCCTGTAGCGTGTCCCACTGGAGCTCGACGAGCATCATCTCAGTGACGAGCTCGCTTTTACCAAACAAAACGGTGACGAAAGTAGACGCTCTTTCCTGAATGTCCGAGACTCAACTACAATTGTCATGAACTGGTCGAACGAGGGCTTGATAAGCACCTCTTTCGTGGATGAATTAAATTTCCATATAATTATTCCACTGAATCTGCGTAGCATCTAGTTTTCCAGTAATCACTTTATATAGAAATTCACTGTAAATTGCTTCGGCCACATACTCCTGGTTACAGTGGTTCATCTCCAGTTCTGAAATAGAACAATAATTTGTTTTTCTCTTCGTGCGGAATGCATTACATTTATCTATTTTGTATGCTAACTGACAACCCCTGCAGGAAGTGGTAACCCTCTGCAGATGTTCCTGAATTTCGTGCCAGTTCTCTGACTTTATAACTTTCGTCTACACACCCACATCAACCGCGATTAGCGTCATGGAATTTCCTGCGTTATGCACCGGATTTCTTATTTAAAACACCAGATGCTCGTGAAACAAACTGCAATACGTTCTCGCAACTTCAGTACTAATAAAGGGAGAGCTATAAGCTTTCTTTCTTTTAAAACTGAAAGTTTTTTTTCCCACCGAAACGGCAGGACTCTATGAGGAAAAGTCAGTAAGATAAGTGTTTTGTAGAGCTAACGAGAAGTCAGGGAGTGAAAGTACACTGAATATACAGATTTTCATGCGTTTGTTGTAGCGGTTGAATGGCTCACCACACCGAAGTTCATGCCACTCCCCAAGGAAATTTGCGCCGCTGGAAAAAACGGTTCAAATGGCTCTAAGCATTATGGGACTTAACATCTGAGGTCATCAGTCCCCTAGAATTAGAACTACTTAAACCTAACTTAGCGAAGGACATCCCACACATCCATGCCCGAGGCAGGATTCGAACCTGCGACAGTAGCAGCAGCGCGGTTCCGGACTGAAGCGCCTAGAACCGATCGGCCACAGCGGCCGGCGCACCCATGAATTAAGACGCAATGTTATGCTTGTGCGTTAAAATTTTACACTGGTTTAAACATGTTGTGAAACGGCAGTGGTAGTGACAGTGTGAGATATACTAAACATTTACTTCTCGATCGGAATTTCCGCTTGATACAGACCCACCCGTAGGAAATACAACTTTAATCCGTACATAACGGATTCCTACAATGCTAATTAATTAGATTTTGGCTCTGTACTGGATCTTACCTTGGCACTTAGACATGAATAAATACACCATGTGATATTTAAAGTGTCAGGGCACCTGGCTGAAAATGACTTACAAGTACGTGGCGCCCTCCATCGGTAATTCTGGAAATCAGCGTTATGTTGGCCCGCCCTTAGCCTTGATGGCAGCTTCCACTCTCGCAGACATGCGTGCAACCAGGTGCTGGAAGGTTTCTTGGCGAATGGCAGCCCATTCTTCACGGAGTGCTGCACTGAGGAGAGGTGTCGATGTCGGTCGGTGAGGCCTGGCACGACACCGGCGTTCCAAAACAGCACAAAGTTATTCTATAGGATTCACGTCAGGATTCTGTCCAGGCCAGTCCTTTACAGAGATGTTATTGTCGTGTAACCACTCCGCCACAGGCCGTGCATTATGAACAAGTGCTCGATCGTGTTGAAAGATGCAATCGCCATCCCCGAATTGCTCTCCAACAGTGGGAAGCAAGAAGGTGCTTAAAACATTAATGTAGGCCAGTGCTGTAATAGTACCACGCAGAGCAACAAGGGGTGCAAGCCCCCTCCATGAAAAATACGAAAACACCATAACACCACCACCTCCGAATTTTACTGTTGGCACTACACGCGCTGGCAGACGACGTTCACCGGGCATTCGCCATACCAGCACCCTGCCATCGGATCGCCACATTGTGTACCGTGATTCGTCACTCCACACAACGTTTTTCCACTGTTCAATTGTTTAGTGTTTACGCTCCTTACACCAAGCGAGGCGTCGTTTGGGATTTACCGGAGTGATGTGTGGCTTATGAGCAGCCGCTCGACCATGAAAACCACGTTTTCTCACCTCCTGCCTGTCATAGTACTTGCAGTTGATCCTGATGTAGTTTGGAATTTTTGTGTGACGGTCTGGATGGATGTCTGCCTATTACACATTACGACCCTCTTCAACCGTCGGCGGTCTCTGTGAGTCAACAGACGAGGTCAGCCTGTACGCTTTTGTGCTGTACGTGTCCCTTCACGTTCCCACTACACTATCACTTTGGAAACAGTGGACCTAGGGATGTTTAGGAGTGTGGAAATCTAGCGGACAGATGTATGCCACAAGTGACACCCAACCACTTGACCAAGTTCAGAGTGCCCCATTCTGCTCTCTCACAATGTCTAATGACTACTGAGGTCACTGATATGGAGTATCTGGTAGTAGGTGGCAGCACAATGCACCTAATATGAAAAACGTACGTTTTTGGGGGTGTTGTGATGTCTAAAAATTTATAAACATGTTTATTTAAGAATATGTATCATATCAAGAATTATGTTTGCCATACAGTCAAATATATGGCGTTACGAACATTAAAACCTGTTAGACCTGAACGTTGGTGGGACTTCGTCAATATAATAACAGAAGAAAACTGATCGCACACACACGTTGAAGCGCATTGTCTGCGAAGTCGTGGGGTAACATTTTATAGGAGGCTTGTTAATTCCTGGATTGGACAAATAGGTCTATAAGCTCAAGCTGGAAGTAATGACGAGGTACATCAACAGCGAGAAAGGAAGGTAGATATGTAATCACGTAAAACCTGGAGGCAAGCCCCACCGCAATGATAACGGCTTGGCGGGAATAGAAGAGTTGGAACTGACGTTCGAACTGCGAGACCCCTTTATGGTAACAGTCGGCGGCTAGCAGGCAAAATGTTTACCTCTTGTGAACTGGAAGAGGCAAGAAGAACAGCAAGATTATGTACTATAGCCTCAGATGTCGAATCAGTTTGGCTTATTATCTGTACAACGAAAATCCAACGGTAACAAGAGAATTTTCAGAGCTTGTTAACAGGAAGAGCCATGGATTCTTTTGCCGCCTTTTTTGAATAGTCACAGCAGATCGACACTGCCAGCACTTTCATTTCAAACTATCACATGAGGACTGTATAACTGCCGGCCGCTGGTGGCCGAGCGGTTCTGGCGCTACAGTCTGGAACCGCGCGACCGCTACGGTTGCAGGTTCGAATCCTGCCTCGGGCATGGATGTGTGTGTTGTCCTAAGGTTAGTTAGGTTTAAGTAGTTCTAAGTTCTAGGGGACTTATGACCTCAGCAGTTGAGTCCCATAGTGCTCAGAGCCATTTGAACCATTTTGAACCGTATAACTGCATGGACTAATTACGTCATTTCTTCTTCAGTAATAATATTATATTCCTTAAATTTTGTGTTGAGCACCAAAATTTTGCGTTAATTATTTTCTTACACAGGGTCCTATCCGAAGCGCTATGTTATTTACGAGTACCCTATTTTATTGAATTTGAAAGTCATTTTAGAAAACTTTCACTGTAGTTAATAAGCTTTCTGCGGTTGTACAGTTCATAATTCAGGGAGCCTAAGTACCCCACGCATTTTTCATAAAAGGATATTAAAGTTACATGAAAGTACAGTTGTCAAGAAAAGATTTAAAGTGTTGGCTGGTTCAAATGGCTCTGAGCACTATGGGACTTAACTTCTGAGGTCATCAGTCCCCTAGAACTTGGAACTACTTAAACCTAACTAACCTAAGGACATCACACACATCCATGCCCGAGGCAGGATTCGAACCTGTGACCGCAGCGCTCGCGCGGTTCCAGACTGTAGCGCCTAGAACCGCTCGGCCACCCCGGCCGGCTCATGTGTATATAGTTAACAGTTGCGGTATACTGAAAATTTTTACTTTATGGACCATCTGGCAGCAACTGAATAAAACACAATTTTAGTGCCATACGCGTTTTATTCAGTTGCTGTCAGACGGTCCATAAAGTAAAAATTATCAGTATACCGCAATATTACACGCAACTCAGGAAGACAGGACTAAAAAATCTGAAGATAGTTAACAGTGTTTCTCACATTTTGTTGTGACTAAAATATTCAGCCTTGATCTGAGTCTACTGATAGTTTAGTTTGAGGGTCCCCCATGAGTATTGTTGAGCCAGTTTTGAGTTTCACATTACAACTGCAGCATTAATGAAGTGCATTTACCAGTTCTCTAGCATTTGTCTGCTATAATAAGTAACTCGCTACAACTGTTCAAACTATACTATATCCAGGCAGCACGTGCTCCATTTGAGCTAAATACTATAAGGAAGTGAGCGCTCCTTGAGTATACAAATAATAACTGGAACAGAGGCTTCTCTGTTATTGAATGAAGCATAAGCATGTCACTGGTTTTGGAAATTCAACCCCTAAAGCAGTGAAATAGGGCTAAAAATTTTCTGAAAATATTTCACTGCGAAAGTATTTTAAACCTAAATCCAGTTCCTATTTCACCCATTTTTTACCCCCTTCATGGTTGAATCTCCAAACATTCTGAAACATGTATTTTTTATTTACTGACTGAGGAACCAAGACCCTTTTTTCGAATTTCTAGCTTCAAAATTGCCTTAATAGCGACAACTTTCAAAAAGCGTTTCATTTCCTTTTTCACATCCTTAGGAATAGAATTTTGGACAATCCCTTCTTAAACGATGCTTACGGCATAAGCTCCGCATCCTCTCCAAACTCCCAATTCCTGTCCTTAGCGGTTCGGGACCGGTGATGACGAATCGATGAATCAGTCTGACCCTGTCTCACCACCCGCTGGTTGATTTTTCAGTAACCGTGGAAGACGTATTCTTTCATCTCCAACCGAGAATCTGTACACCACTTCCCAAAGATTTAACTTTAAAATGCATTCGCAGTAAAATATTTTAATAAAACATTTCACCCCCTTAGGGGTTGGATTTCCAAAAACACTGAAACACTTTTTTTTATTTGCAACCAAGAACTCAAATAGCAGTATTCAAAGATTTAGCTTTAAAAATAGTTAAGCAGTTCTTTAATAATGATATATTTTCGAAAAGAGGTTTCATCCACCATTTCACCCGCACAGAGTTCAACTTCCAAAAATGCTGAAACACATATTTCTTTCTCTCTGACTGAGAAACTGAATACTAATTTTCGTACGTCTTGCTTCAAAACTGCCTTAATAGCGATATTTTTCAAAAACAACTCTTCATCCCGAACTTCACTCCCGTTAGGGTTGGAATTTCGGAAAACCCCTTCTTAAACGACGCCTAAAGTATAAGAGCCTCACCACCTCGCCGGCCGCGGTGGCCGAGTGGTTCTAGGCGCTGCAGTCCGGAACCACGTGACTGCTACGGTCGCAGGTTCGAATCCTACCTCGGGCATGGATGTGTGTGAAGTCCTTCGGTTAGTTAGGTTAAAGTAGTCCTAAGTTCTAGGGGACTGGTGACCTCAGCAGTTAAGTCCCATAGTGCTCCAGAGCCATTTGAACCATTCGCTCCACCTCAAAGTTTCAAGTTACTGTCGTTAGCGATTTGGCGATTTGTGCTTGGCGTTGATTAGTAAGTCAGTCAGTTTTTCAGTCAGGACATTGTCTTTTATATATGGAGATCAGCAGTCGGCAGTTTTACACAAAGTTAAGTAAATATTCATATACATATTGTAATAAAGTGAACTAATATTTCACGTGTTCTAGTTGTCACTCATTCTCCTCTCGGAGCAAGTAAAGAACCGACCTTTGTACTAATTGTGTTTCCTTCAGGTACAACAGCCGCAGTCAGATTCAGGAGAGGACTTTCATACCCGTTGATGCACCAATACTACACATCTGCTGTGGTCAGTTCATATCCGGTTCGGTATGCACCTTTGTTGTCGGGGCAGATGAAAACCTGTTGATCACTCCCAGGGAGTTCTGACGAGTTGTTTCAGGGAAGATTTCTCCTGCCATTGATTGTTCCAGGCTTCTTGCATGTTGAAGTTCCTGTCCTGCAGGCTGGTAGCTGTGCGCCACGATAATTTTGTAGACCTCAATACCTGGGGATCTGATGGTGTAATTTCTGAAGGTGTTGGAAACTTTGAGGTGTTTTTTATTGTTCTGTACACCTTCATGTCTAGCGACTGTGGTTAGCAATCAATACGTCCTGGATTCGAAACCCGCCACCACTTACATTTTGATAAAAATTATAACCAATGGCGGCCGAAGATTTCCGAAATAAGAAGTCGCTCTCATTCTGCCAATGGTCTTGTCAAAGAGGACGGAGGAGAGGACAGAAGTTCAGGCCACTCTCTTGATTTTATTTTCGGAGTGGGTAACTGCCCCTAAAGTCGGGAGAATCAGCAATGATTAAGGCCATGAGGATGCTGAAGGCAATGGAAACCGTTGTATTAAAGACACTTTTTGTGTATTCATAGGACATACGGGCTGTAAATGAGAAAGTGTGATGACGACCTCTCCATAGACAAAAGATTCTGGACTAGTCCCCCCATCCAGATTTTCGGCAGGGGACTGGCAAGGAGGAGGTGAACATGAGAAAAAGATTGAATAACCATCGAAAGGATAACGTTTTACGAGCTACGGCGTGGAAGTCTGAAATTGGTACGGAAGCTAGAAAATCTGAGAAAGGAAATGCTAAGGCTCACTCTATATATAGTGGGCTGTTATTGAAGTGAACTCCGCCTGCGTAGCTGAGTGCTAACGTGCCTGCCTCCCATGCAGAGGGCCCGGGTTCGATTCCAGGCCAGGTCGGAGATTTTCTCCGCTCGTGGACAGGGTGTTTTGTTGTCCTCATCATCATTTCATCATCATTACCGGCACGAAAGTCGCCCAATGTGGAGTCGACTGAAATACGACTTGCACTCGGCGGCCCAACTTCCCCGATTGGGGCCTCCCGGACAACAATGCCATACGATAATTTCATTTAATTGAAGTGAAGTGGAAAGAAGACAAGGATGAGCGTAGGTTAATATCAACAGCAGCAGAAAAATGTACATAGGGAGTAGAATTTGTCATGAATAGGAAGGGCAGAGAGTGTGTTACTGTGAACAGTTCAGTGATACAGCTGTTTTCATCAGAATCGGCTCCAAACCAACACCGACAACGGTAGCCGAAGGATACATGCCGACGTTGCAAGCTAAAGATGAACGGAGAGGGAAAGCATATGAGGATTCAAAATGGTTCAAATGGCTCTGAGCACTATGGGACTTAACATCTATGGTCATCAGTCCCCTAGAACTTAGAACTACTTAAACCTAACTAACCTAAGGACAGCACACGACACCCAGTCATCACGAGGCAGAGAAAATCGCTGACCCCGCCGGGAATCGAACCCGGGCGTGGGAAGCGAGAACGCTACCGCACGAACACGAGCTGCGGACTGCATATGAGGAATTTGAACTGGTAGTTCAGTACGTAAAGGGAGATGAAAATCTAGTAGTGCCAGGGTCTGGAATGCGACTGCAGGGGAATAAGTAGAAGAAAGGGTTACGGGAGAGTACGGAATTGGCACTAAGAATGAGAGAAGAGAAAGACTGATTTAATTATGCAATAAATTTCAGCTAGTAATAGGGACTACTCTGTTGTAGAATCGAAATCTATGTAGGTACACTTGCAAAAGGCCACAAGATGCAGGAAGATTTCAGTTAGACTGCATCGTGGTCAGGCAGAGATTCCGAAATCAGATACTGGATGGCAAGGCATACGCAGGAGCAGACTGAGAAATAATTTAGCAATTATGAAGAATAGCCAGGAAGAAACACTGCGGAAAGAAGTGGGATAGAGAAGTACTAAGAAATGGAGAGATACCTTGAAGTTCTCTGAGGCTATAGATACGGTAGTAAGAAATAGTTCAGCAGGCAGTGCAGTTGAAGAGGAATGGACATCTGTAAACAGGGCAGTCACAGAATCTGGAAAGAAAAGTAGAGGTGCAAAGACAGTACTTCGAAGAAACCATGGGTAATAGAAAAAATACTTTAGTTGATAGATGAAAGGAGCAAGCACAAAAATGTTCAGGGAAATTTAGGAAAACAGGAAGGCAAGTCGCTGTGCAATGAAATAAATAGGAAGTGCAAGGAAGATAAGACGAAATGGCGCATGAAAAATTTAAGGAATCGATGTAGAAATGACTGTCGGAAGGAAACATCAAAATAACCTTCGATGAAATTAAAAGCAAGGGTGAAAACATTGAGAGTGCAACGGCAATTCCACTGTTGAATGCAGAGGAGAGAGCGGATAGGTGGAAAAACTAGTCTCATGAAATAGAAGAAAACAGGAGTTAAATGTTATTTATTCCAGTCTTTGATCACAATATCAATTATTCTGACGATAACCGGTTTCAGTCAGTAATGACCATCCTCAGATCTCTTCTACACCATGTCCTAAAGTGACAAGGCCGTAATGGCATCGTCAAAACATATAAATATACTCAGCACAGCATCGTCATATAGATCTAAAATAAGGTGTAGAATAGGCCACATCATCAACACAGGCATTTTTGCAACTGGTAGAAAAGATCTGAGGATGGTCATTACTGACTGAAACCGGTCATCGTCAAAAGAATTGATATTGTGATCAAAGACAGGAATAAAAAGCATATGACAGTATTGGATCACTTTTCATGTACGCTACTATGTCGCAGCTGGTGAAAAACAGGAGTTGATATAGAAGAGATAGGGGATTCAGTATTGGAATTTAAAAGAGCTCTCGAAAGCTGAAGATCAAATATGACAGAAGGGACAATAACATTCCATCAGAATTTCTAAAATCATATCGGGGAAGTGGCAAGAAAACAACCTGTCACGCTGGTGAGTAGATTGTAAGAGTCTGGAGATATACCAACTGACTTTCGGAAAAATATCATCCACACAATTCCGAAGACTGCAAGAATTGATAAATGTGAAAATTATCATCCAAATTGCCGACAAGAATAGTATACAGGAGAATGGAAAAGAAAATTGAGGATGCGATAGATGACGATAACTCTGGTTTTAGGAAAGGTAAAGCAACCAGAGCGGCAATTCCAATGTTGCGGTTAATAAAGGGAACAAGACTGAAGAAAAATCGAGAAACTTTCATAGGATTTGTCAACCCGGAGAAAGCGTTCGACAATGTGAAATGGTGCAAGATGTTTAAAATTTTGAGGAAAATGGGGATAAGCTATACAACATATACAGGAGCCAAGGTGGAGTAGTGAGTGTGAAAGACCGAACAACGGTACACCATAAGTTTGGAAATCAAGAAATGGGGACGCAACTATCAGTACACAGTACCTGAAGGAACGCACAGTCTCGACACCCATTCCAATGCGTCAGGGTTATTCACTTTCCAGAAGTACACAGTGTGTGCGCGCCAAGTACATACGATTACAGTCCTCCGTGCGACAGACGACGGTCCCTGTCAAGTAAACACACCGTCCATCCGTGTCGGGTGCTCCTTAACAGTCAGCGACAACTGGCTGTTTTCTCGTAGTACTGACTCCAGGTAGTCGCCGCTGTGACACCTCTATCTCGCAGAGGGGCAAAGAAAAGGAAAAAAAACAGCACCGATAGGGAGTATAGCCGACCTAGAAAAACAGTTCGGGTGTTGCCAAACTATGTCACAAAACCGAAAACGGCTCGGTACTAACAGGATACATTCCACGTATACAAAGTAGTCTGGCATATGTGGCAACAGTTTTGTTTGACTCGTAGGAAGACGCCGCGGAAGTGTTAAAAAACTTCAATTGGCAGGGTCCTGGTAAAAGACTCATATTATGCCGCGAAACTCTGCTTACAAAAACTGACGAAGGAGCTTTAAATGAAAAATCTAGAGATATTCTTCACCCTCCTCCCCATTCCTGCCCCCTTCCCCTCGCAGCAACGTCCCCTAAGGAAATGTGAAGACACGGTTAGAGTAACTACAGCACGGAGAGAGCCATTTAATAAGCCATTCTGTCCGATGATGAGAGGAGTTTGTATAGGGTGTCGGAGAGTGGAGTGTATAAGATTTGGAGACGACATGATTGTGATGGCAGAGAGTGCAAGAGAGATGGAACAAATGTTAAATGATTTAAACACCAAATTAGAAGAATATGGAATGAAGATTAACAAGAAGAAAACGGAAAGCATCTTAATAGGATGAAAGCGGAGAAAATACCGTATGAAAATGGATTCAAATGGCTCTGAGCACTATACGACTTAACTTCTGAGGTCATCAGTCGCCTAGAACTTAGAACTAATTAAACCTAACTAACCTAAGGACATCACACACATCCATGCCCGAGGCAGGATTCGAACCAGCGACCGTAGCGGTCGCTCAGCTGCAGACTGTAGCGCCTAGAACCGCAAGGCCACTCTGGCCGGCATGAAAATAGGGGGGGGGGGGGGAGGAAATAGAGGAAGTGAAAGCTTCAGTTACTTGGAATGTGTAATAATGGATGATAATGTATTGCTCAACAGAACTGCAATGGCAAAAGAAGGGTTCATGAGGAAACAGAAATTACTTTGTGGACCACTAAACAAAGATCTGAGCGAACGACTTACCAAATGTTACATCTGGAGCGTTGCACTATATGGTGCTGAGACCTGGACATTGAGGAAGGAAGATGAAAGGCGCTATGGATGTGGAGATTGAGAAGAATGGAAAAAGTGAAATGGTAAGACCGAGTAAGGAATGAAGAAGTATTAAGAAGAGTTGGAGAAGAAATAAACATGCTGAAAGTAATCAGACAGAGAAAACGGAACTGGATTGGACATTCTTTGAGGAGGGACTGTTTACTGAAGGAAGGAATAGTAGGAATGGTGGAGGGAAAAAGGGAAAGGGGAAAAATAAGATATCAAATGATGGATAGTATCAAAGCAGTCAAATATTCAGAAATGAAAAGAGTGGCTATGAACAGACAAAAGTTGTGGTTGTGGTCTTCAGTCCTGAGACTGGTTTGATGCAGCTCTCCATGCTACTCTATCCTGTGCAAGCTTCTTCATCTCCCAGTACCTACTGCAGCCTACATCCTTCTGAATCTGCTTAGAGTATTCATTCTTGGTCTCCCTCTACGATTTTTACCCTCCACGCTGCCCTCCAGTACTAAATTGGTGATCCCTCGATGCCTCAGAACATGTCCTACCAACCGATACCTTCTTCTAGTCAAGTTGTGCCACAAACTCCTCCCCAATCCTATTCAATACCTCCTCATTAGTTATGTGATCTACCCATCTAATCTTCAGCATTCTTCTGTAGCACCACATTTCGAAAGCTTCTACTCTCTTCTCGTCTAAACTATTTATCGTCCATGTTTCACTTCCATACATGGTTTACATTCCATACAAATACTTTCAGAAACGACTTCCTGTCACTTAAATCTCTACTCGATGTTAACAAATTTCTCTTCTTCAGAAACGCTTTCCTTGCCATTGCCAGTCTACATTTTATATCCTCTCTACTTCGCCCATCGTCAGTTATTTTGCTCCGCAAATAGCAAACCTCCTTTACTACTTTAAGTGTCTCATATCCTGGGAGAGGCTCAATCCGTGACAAGACCTGCCGTAAGGCAGATTACCGTACTACTACTAATCTGTCCGAGCACATTTGCGACTGGAACTGGAAGAAACCCCAACACTCGCAGTGGTTTTGCAGAGTGTGTTTGTTGTAGCCGGCCGTGGAGGCCGAGCGGTTCTAGGCGCTTCGGTCTGGAACCGCGCGTACCTACGGTAGCAGGTTCGAATCCTGCCTCGGGTATGGATGTGTGTGATGTCCTTACGTTAGTTAGGTTTAAGTAGTTCTAAGTTCTAGCCGACTGATGACCTCAGAAGTTAAGTCCCATAGTGCCCTGAGCCATTTGAACCATTTGTTTGTTGTATAAGAGGGTGAGTGTGCACTGACAGACTTGCTTGTATAGCTGATGACGTCACGATGTTGACGATGGTGGTGGCACGGGCGGACAGAGGGGCTGGACGCAGCGTGCATTATGAAACTCTTCTGAACAATGGAGAGGCGTACAGCGGAGAGGCGCCTGCGAGCTCCGGGCAGCTCGGGCACTAATTTCGCGGAGTAGCGAGAAGAGCGACCACGTATTGTCGGCGAGGTTAAGACTGCCGCCGCGGGCGGTCGCTGTGCCGGGCTGTGCTGGCGCGTGCAGCGCTTAAGGGCGGTGCGTGGCCGACCAGCGCAGGGTCAGGCCGCACTCCGCCGTAATTATGCCCGCACACTGCGTGCGTGCGTGCGTGCGTGCGTAGGCCCGAGCCTGCCTTTGTTGGCGCCGCGGTGCTACACACACCGCTTTCACCGCCGCCGCCGCCGCCATGTTTGCCGCGGCCAGAGGCCGCCTTGCGTGATTTCATCGGAAATCTCTCCTCTCCTCTCCTCTCATGCCCTCTGCTATCCACTACGGCCAGTGCGCCCGCAATGGAGCGCGAGTGGCTTGGCTGCCCGGCCGCGTGCTGCCTCGCCAATCAGCCGGACTCTGCTCTTTGCCGTCCCTACTCTGAGCGCGAGCCGCGGCGCACGCAGAGAACACCAGCAGACGCTGTTTAACACGTTGAGTGCCGCGACGCCTCCGGCGGTCGCCGTATAGCCGCCGGCAGTGATACTGTCAGGCCATCCCAGTCGATTTGACAATACGTATTTAAAAAATGGAAACTATATAAAATATTACTATTTTACCCGGTCCTTATCTATAAATAACCCTTATAGATCAAAACTGAAGACTACACGGAAAGAAGAGATTAAGTCCATTTCATAGATTTTTCAGGAAAGTAATTTTAAAGTTTAAAACGTTACAGTTTGTAATGGTTCTTTATTTAGGTGACCATTACGGCATTCTAACCCCAGTTCTCGATACCAGTAATATCGTACTACTTTCTGCGAAGTAACAGACATATTTTTGTGACAATATTCACATATGGTTTTATTAATGTATAAGTACTCCGATGTATCGATATATTACAGTGATATGGTTCTTGTGTGTATTTATTTCTGTGAAACTGTCATAATCTTTGACTTACTTGTAACCGTTTTGGCGCGAATGCGCACTGAGCAGTCTTTGTTTCACTTTGCAGAAGTTAAGTTGTTATTTCGCTTTGTAAAAGAACAGTCAAGTCTTGTGTTTGGTTAATGTGGAAATTACACATATGAAGATTGATACAAAACTGTTTTCTTGATGATGTGACAATTAAGAAGAAGTATATGTGAATATACAGGAAGTTTAATGAAAATGTGGATCGTGAACACCAGTCAAAAATTATTTCTGCCATACTATTGTCCTGATCTGGGATTCTTTAATCATTAAGAATTTCCTGAAAAACGCATTTGTTAGGTCTTCAAATATTGCTAAAATACAAATCTGAACCTTCTAGCAAAGTGGAATCACCCTAGAATCAACAAGATCAGGCATAACTACTTCGACGAAATCTACGTGGGAATCCATTCTAGTTAAGTGCCAAACCTAATGACTTTTTTACAGTGACTTCATTATTTCCATTCTGACGATACCATCCACAGTCAATAACTTTGTTGTAGCCCGATAAAGCAAACATATGCTGCGTGACCAACATTATTAATCTGATTTCTGACTTACTTTGCAAGTGGTGGTATTGATAGAATTTTCATTGGTTATTGAAATATGCTTTTGCATCTTATACAGTACATTCAACGACCTTTTCTTTAGGACTCCTTAAAAGTGTAAAAAAATATTACTAAACATTGGACCATGTATGTCTTTTCATCTGACTGTCTATTTTTAATTTCTTTGTATAATGCACTAATTCGGTTCTAAAAGTCAGAATGTAGTGTGATACTGGGATGATACTTCACTACAAAACGTCCCTGAAACTCACTTGACAAAGGTCTACTCATCTTTGAGTCTAGTCATTATTGTACAGGATGTTCATGACTAATCAGGTTTTAGGAACAATACTGTTTATCAATATTCTGTCTTTATTTTCATTCAACTCATGTAAATTATAATAATTAATAAGCCCATGCCTCAACTTTTGTATCTTTAAATCACCTGGTGTACGACTACCAAATAAATGGTTATAAACATATTTTAAAAACCTTTTGTTGTATGTGATATATGGTGTTAGGTGATATGTTATGAGATACATCACAGCTAATATGCTAATGATTAGATAGATTAGATTAGATTAGATGATGTTGGTTCTCACTTGGTTAAACTCATATGGTCATACCTTATTACTGATCCTCATACAATTAATGAATGTGACATTGTATGATTGCCTTAGATGAAGGTATGTTGATTTTGCGGTTGGATGGCAAATAGGGTGATTCAAGTTACATAAAATTTTTTTCATTGATCTATGAATAGGTCTTCCAACTTTCTGGCTTTGTATGTCAGCCTTAAGCTCTGCCCTAAGTTCTTTGACTATATTATGATTATATTTTTATATTTTTACTTGGCAAAATGTATTTATGCTTCATTTCTGTACATTTTTGGTGATAAATAGTATTGTTAGTAAGACACCATTGACATAAATATTGTAACAGTTGTTCGTACTTCTTACTTATGATTAGGTGAATGTATGCTCTTTATTAAATTGATATGTTATTATTACAGCACTTCTGAAGGATTGTAATCCTGGTTATGCCATATGGAAGATCACTAATGTGTCATATCTGTTCTTATCATTTCACATTATTTTGACTATGATAGTTTCTGATAATATGCGCTGAAGATGTTTAATAGTGGATTTAATATAATGGATTTAATAGTTATTGTGTTACTGGATGGTACTTGTTCCTAAAATATCTGCAAACTGTGTTAGTACCTTTTACCTATGTATGTTAGCATGAACTGGATGTTTACAGATTAGCATTTACTCTATTCTAGTGATTGCATTCGATTTTATCATAAAGCTTTTATTCTTCAACCTTTGTAACGATAAAGAATGTTTTTATCATAGTGTAATTAACTATATAAAAAAACAAAAATAAAATGAAAGATGAAAAATTACTTGCATAATGTAATTTTAAATGATAATAACTTACCTTCTTGAAAATAGTTAGAATACCATTTTGTCATAAGATGTATAACTAATGTCATCTTCATCCTGGCTATGAATGTAATAGAGTTTTGATCTTTGAATTGTTTACTATGAGATCTGGCCTTGTAATTGAAGTGATACTTGTAACGTTGGAAATAAATTTTACTTTTAGCTTTGCCATGCAATATTGGCCGCAGATTAGTTTTTCGATGTAAGCAGTTTTTTCTGTTGTTACAGAAGAAATAATACTGTGACGTTGCAGGTCAGTTGCTTCTTGCATTTGACAAGTTTTTCGTGCAAAACTGTGGGAAAAGTTTATGACCAACACCAGTCGGAATAAAATATAAATAAATCGGTATATGTGTGTCACACATATTATAAAGTATTTACAACCTGATAACTGCCTTAACAAGATGTTTAAATCACAGCACAACAGATCGTATTAATGTACCAATGCACAATGTGCAATGAACGCCACTATGTTAGAGAAGGGTTTAAAGTATAATCCAATACCTTCAGTAAATGACAGGAACATTAAGAAGTTAACTGCTGGCACTAACTGAGCAAACAGGAATGTCACCTGCACTGAAAGATAGTGCTTCTAGTAAAGTAGCTGAAGTTATAGATTAATACATACAGAAGAAAATAAGTTCAATAGAGATAATTTTGAAAATCAGATAGTAAAAAGTTTAAATGAAAAATTCATTGAACAAGCTATAGTAGATAAAGACAACTTCTTGGTTATTTTATACTGGCATGAGTATACAAGGGAAACAAAAGAGGTTCTTGTGTCCTCGAAGCCTTTCGCTGCGGCATGAGTGAACACATTAATGTACAGAGCCAAAGCTATTTCTGATTACGACCACCTACAGTCTGAATTGTAGCACTTGAGACACGTGTTCAGGAAGAATGGCTGCGACAAAACAGACATTGCAATGATTTCAGGTGTCGCCGAAGATGGACGCCTCGTGAATCGTTAGAAGAAGACAAGCTGGCGGCTTTCCTGCTATACTGTGGGGCAACGAGTAGCAAGTTAGGACGCGTACTGCAGAGACATGGATTGAGACCAGTGTTCTGGCCAGCCCCCAAGCTACGAGATATGCTGCGCCCTGTTAAGGACGGCATACCTCTTGGTGTGCCCGGTGTGTATGGTGCTAGTGTGGCAGCAACTATGTAGGCCAAATAATTCCCACAGTTCCAGAGCACTGTACCGAGCAAAAGGGACGTATTAAGCAAAGCAAGCTCGACAAGTCGGCCATAGTTGAGCATTGCCTCGAAAACGGGCACAAAATACATTTGAGAATACAAGGGTCTTGACCCATGCGTCAATATACTGGGACTCCATTATAAAAGAGATGGCTGAGATTAGTATGAACAACAACAATTTTAAGAGGGACCAGGGGTACACACTGAGAAGGGCGCGGGGGCGAGCTTCGGATGTCGAAAGTAAGCAAGGAAGAGTGGTTAACGCTTCTAGGGAGGTGGGAGAGGCACTTTCAAACGTGGCACCGGCCCCTCGCACCACGTGACGTCACTGGGCCCCGCGGCGGTCCGGAGCAGCTATGAGCTGCCCAGCTCGCTTTCCACGCATGAGTCGATTCGGCCCTCTCTGATTGGTGCCAGCGGCCGTAATCGTAGGTACATAAGCGGCAAATAGTGCCAGCCCAGTCAGTCGGTGATTTTACTCCTGACGACGATGGCGGGGATACCCATCGAAAGCTCGAGAATTTTATTGTAAGTGAAGCGGCTTGAAAACCGAGAAGATTTTATTCAGAAGTGTTTCCTGATTCTCTAATGCTGTTGTAAAGGTAGCATGTGATCGTACAAAGACATTTAAAAAACCTAAGAGATAATGTGCACAGTCCAGTTTTTGAATTCTGAATTGCGAAACAAAATAAATAGATAAAAAGGACTATTATTGTAATGAATCCCAGGTCACCACAGCTGAGAGTTCAACCAAAGATACATAAAGAAGGTACATATGTTAGCCGAATAGTTAATTACGTCAATAGTCATCGTACTTATTGTGCCGAAAGCTCAGTGGTACTGTCAAAGAAAATTATGTTTTTCAAGGGAACTTCTTTCTTAAGGATACAAGTGAATTAGTAAACAGTTTGAAAGACATCCAAATACGCAAGAACCCTGCACTGTGTTCATTTGATGTGCTCGACATTTACATAAATGTACCTATAGATGAATCAATTGAAATAATTAGGAGGAATCTGTTACAACATAAGGGACTCAGTGTCCCACAAATCATGGAATTAGTTGCACAACTGACACCTGCGTTATCCTATGATTACGTCTCATTCAATTGCGAATTATTCAAACAATCTAAGGAGCTTACAATGGGCTGTTCACTTTGAATCACCTTAGTAAACATTTTCTTGGATGATTTAGAACATAAAATTCTAAATAGTACTAAAAACGTTGTAAAAAATTATCTACTACGGAAGACATGAAGATAATACAACTATAATAATGCAAGAAGACACCAGTAATATATACAAGCTACATTTGCTTTCTAACAGCATGCACTCTTCCTTGAAGTTCACCATGGAAAGTACGATAAATTATTGAATCAGTTCCTTAAAGTTGAGAATTGAAAAGTTTAAAATGGTATACATCAGTTCAACATCTTTAAGAAAGATACAACTTCAGACGTAATTACTAATGGTAAATAATGCCATCCAATAGCTTTCAAACATGCTTTTCTCCATAGTATGATAGAAAGGGCTATTAGGCTCCCCTTTGTCAGGCAACAATGTAAAGAAAGAATGCTTTAAGGTACTTTGCACTGAAGAGTGATTGTGATCCACAATTACTGGTTAAACTATATAGCAAGAACTTAAAATTTAAAGCTAAAGCTGACAAGCACAAAATCACTTCGCCGAAAGTTAAAAAAAATCAACTCCTAAATACGTTATTTTGGCAAGATCACAGAAAAGGTTAAGCAAATCTTTAGGAAATGTAAGGATACTACAGTACTTCAAACTGAGAAAGGGTTGGGAAAGAAATTACAGCACTGTACTGACCAAGAATCCATTTAGAATCAATTAGGCGTTTATAGTATTCAATCCATACACAGTGACAATGTTTATATCGGCCATACAGGCAGAAAAGTATTAACAAGATTTAAGGAATATGAATACCTGAACAACTCATCTTCCATAAGTATGCACTTAAATACACACCCCTACACCTTGGAAAACATCTCTAAAAATATGCAATTATGCCACAGTATAGACAAAGAGATTATGATGAACTTATTAGAAGAAATTAAAATATTTGCAGGAATAAGTTTACATCCCTAAAAGATACTCAATGAACAAACATCTAAAAGACAAAAAAATCTTCGTAAGTTTACTGATATGTCAAAAGGTTACGGTACCAGATTTCAGTGTAGAACGTTTTCAAGCCCTTTTTCTCTACTTTGGTTCATTTCCAAAATGTGAGATGACACTGTAAAATACCAAAACCGTTATCCAATCTACCTGTTGGTGTTGTATCTTGGGTAAAGTTAAAAAATTAAAAATTAAACTGAAAAAGAAAGAGGAAAAAAATTCCTTACATAATGTAATCTTAAATGTTTATTACTTTGTCTTCATGAAAATGTTTGGTTAGAATACATACAATTCTGTTACTAGATGTATGATTAGTGTTACCGCCATCCTGACTACGAATTTTATATCTTTGTGGTCTTTGATCTTTGAATTGTGTACTATGAGATCTCGCCATGTATCTACCGCGCTGGTTCTCTTCAGTTAGTCAGTCTTCAAACGGTTATAATGCTTGTAATGTTCGAAATGAACGTTACTTTTAGGTTTAACATGTAATGTCGGCTGAAGATTAATTTTTCGACGTAAGTAACTTTTCTGTTGACACAATGGAAATAATCCTGTGACCTAGTAAGTCACTTCCTTTCTGCGTTTGCCACGATTTTTATTTTGTATTTCGTACGGGCTGTGAACATAGTTTATTATCAAAACCGATAGGAATGAAACGTAAATAAAGTCAGCATTTATGTTCAAACCAGCGTCCGTACAATGTTTTCATGATGAGGCCTTAATGACAGTCGTCGGCTTCTCGTTGTCGGATTTGGTATGAATTACAAACTTGTAATTCGACCGGTGTTACTGCAATTCTGTCTGTGTTAAGTGTTTATTCTGCTTAGTGGCATCTGTGTACTATTTTGTCAACAGAGGCTTATAATCCAATAACTGGCGCTTTTTAATAGCTTTGATGCTAAATTTTAGGGTTTAATCTTTTGAGCTTTTATATCATTTTTATGTTATGTATATGCTTTGTTAGTGACGCTTTTAAATACTTGTGTGTTACACTATCAGCCCTTTTCTACGGCCCTTTTAAATCTTTCTGTATTTATAGAGTTTAATGAATTGCAGGTAGTTCAACAATCATTTACAAGTGTTTCACTCAGTAATTAAATGTGCTCAGGTTACCGGCGTGTGCCTTATGCAACTTGTTTGTGTTAAACAAATTGGTGAAATATTTCTAGCTTACCACTCCCTGATCACCGCATCCATCAAATATTACAGTTTCTCTATCTCTTCTGTTAGTACTGCGCCGGCCAGAATGGCCAAGCGGTTCTAGGCGCTACAGTCTGGAACCGCGCGGCCGCTACGGTCGCAGGTTCGAATCCCGCGTCGGGCATGGATGTGTGTGATGTCATTAGGTTAGTTAGGTTTAAGTAGTTCTAAGTTCTAGGGGACTGATGACCTCAGAAGTTAAGTCCCATAGTGCTCAGAGCCATTTGAACCATTTGTTGGTACTTCTGGGTAAGGGTCACACTGATGTACAGTACTCGAGAATCTGTCAAAAAGGCGTTTTGTAAGCCACTTATTACCTGAGCGTGTCCTTAATATTCTTCCAGTTATTTCCAACCTACAAAGCGTTTTATGTGGTCGTTCTACTTTATATCCCTTCGGATCTTATGTATTTTACGGTTGTAACAGTGATTTTTCACCAACAGCACAATCGATTAGTATTGGCTCTCTTCACCAGTTCATCCTTATATGTTACATTTATTCTCGTTCAGTCACTGCACCAGTTATCGACCTTCTGCAACTCATTCTGCACTTTCTTAGAATCTTATGGCATTGACATCTAACAGACAACAGAATTGTCTGCAAAAACACTCATATTCATACAGCATCCGATGCTATCCACTCGTTCATTTTATATACGGTGTGAAAATTAATAAAACCGTCAAACTGCAGTGGCGTATTCTGACTGGAAATGGAGGAAAAAAGGCCCTATGAACGTGTGTCCGGAAATTCATAGTTGCCACGGTAGATGACTCTTATAAATGACAGTTTTTTCATTGCGTGCTGCAGGCTGTGTGACTGATGCAGCGTATTTAAGCAGCAGAATGGTCCGGTATTAACGTCGCGAAGAAGCTGAGGTGGTGCTTGTGTACGGCCAAGCAGATGGAAACGGCCGAGGCAGCATGGCTATGCCAAAACAAGTGCTCTCCAACCAAAACAACTCCTTTTGGGGCGTTTGTGTGATCATGGGCTCCTTTGGACAGAAGAAAGTGCAGGGAGGCGAAGTACTGGGCGTACAACAGACTTGGAGGATCGGGTTCTACAGGATACTGAGACGAACCGCAGCAGAAGCTCCAGGCAAGTGACGTGCCAGCATGGTGTAATCCAAAAGTATGATTATCTGTATCCTGCAGGACAACCGCTACTATCTCAATCATCTGCAACACACAAGGAACAGACGGCACGTGATCAGATGAACTGTCATTATTGGTCAACGCCATCTACGATGCATTTCCTCACACTTGTTCATACGGACTTTGTTTTCATACGGACTTTGTTCCTCCAATTCCACTCAGAAATACGTTCCTACAGTTTGTCCGTTTTATTAATGTTCACCCTGTATACTGTTAATAATAATGGTCCTCTAACACTTCCCTCGTGCACTCCAGAAACTATCTCTGCACATTTGGAGTTCAGCCTGTTAAGAATAATGTATTGCGTTGTCCGTCCCCGGTAGCTGAGTGGTCAGCGCGGCAGAATGTCAGTCCTAAGCGCGGATTCGATTCCGGCTGGATTGGAGATTTTTCTCCGCTTAGGGACTGGGTGTGCTGTTGGCCTAATCATCATCATTTCATCCCCATCGACGCGCAAGTCGCCGAAGGGGCGTCAACTCGAAAGACCTGCACCCGGCGAACGGTCTACCCGACGGGAGGCCCTAGCCACACGACATTTACATTTACGTTGAGTTCTGTCTCTTAGGAAGGCCTGAATCCAATCACAAATCTTCGGAAACTCGTATTATGTTCTCTAACCAACAGTTCCAGAAATGTATGGAATGACCTCCAGAAATCAAGGAACACGACACCAACCTGGTCGCTTTTGTTTACAGCGCTCTGGATTTAATGGGCGAAAATAGCGAGATCTTTTTCACAAGATCTCTCCTTACGGAATCTTTGTGGTTTTCATAGAGGAGATGTTCATTCTCCAGGAATGTATAATACTTGAGCGCAGACCAAGTTCCATAAATCTATAATGGATTGACGTTTTCGATATAGGCTTATAATTATATGCATCAGTTCAACGAATCTTCTTGAAAATAGGAATGACCTGTGATTTTATTTTCCAGTCATTTGATGCTTTTCGGTCTTCCAGTGACCTACGACATACTGCTGCTAGAAGAGGAGCAGGTTCCTTCACATCATGTCTATTGAATCTCAACTAGTATCTCATTCGTTCTAATACGTTTCCACTATTGAGTGATTTTAGTTGTCCGCGTTCACTTACCCGTACATCTGTCATTTCGGGGTTCGAGCGCTGAGTGAAAAGAGGGACCATATAAATGATGATCCGCAGTGAAACAATTTCGGAATACTGACTTCAGCATTTCGGTCCTCATCCTGTTCCCTTCAGTTGTGGTGCCATGATGGTCACTCAGTGACTGAACAGCTGAATCGGATCCGCTTACCGACTTGACGTAAGACCAAAACTTCTTAATACTCTTAGCCAGATCAGTTGGCAAAGTTTTACTTTCTGATTCATTGAACGCTTCTTGTATTGCTCTTAATGTGCTCATTTTGGCTCCATTCATCTTTGTCTTGCGAACTACGCTTTCACGTCAGTTAAATCTATGATGAAGCTCTCTTTGTCTTCGTAGCAACTTTCTGTGATGGCTATTGTAGCGTACACAGGAGTCACCACCTCTCTGCGACATGAGGTGCTATTGAATCATTTTATCAAGTGTCTCAGGCACGTAATTTATTATGTTTCGTGCTGATTCGAAACAGAACTCTTTTGGGCTCTGTACACATGCAGTCTTTAGTGTTTTAAATATATAACGATTTTTCAGACCACTACATTGGAGGCCGTTACGTCTTCTGGCGCTCGCCAGACGACAACCCGTGGTACACCTCGGTGTCACTGGTTGCATAATTAGCTGGTAAGGCCGTTCGACAAGGTGGATAACCACGGCCACTTTCAAGAGGGCACCACAGCTGACGGAACTACATTGCCAAGTGTTCAGAGACGCCCGACAATTCCCAGAGGACATGTTCCGTGGAAAGCCACTGAGCAGGCAACCTCTTATCAAGACTGGCAGCTCCCAATCACAAGCAACGAGTGTACTCCACCGGGTGATAACGTTATCAGGGCAGCCGAGCCTCTACGATCAAAACGGCAAGTGCAGCGAGTTCTCTGAAGTCCACGACTGGAGTCCACGTCAAGAACCCAGCGAGCTACCTCCTGTGGCAGTCATCTCTGAGTGGTACCATTGCCTGTAAAATGGATCTCCAGGAAGTCATCACGAAATACAACTTGGTAGATACGGACCTGTTAGAGGGCTATCGCACTTCATTGCATTGTCAATTTGCGGGCTCAGTTATTCAGATTTTTCTCTTCCAGGAAGATATTTGTTTTCGGTTACACCAGAGGTCCAGTTCGAGTGTTCTGAAGCTGTGGTACTTGTATTATTTGTTTAGTAATTGTCTTGAGGTGACGTGCTACTGCGCGGATAGCCGCGTCATATCGGGGTCTCTATTTATTTTACATTCCAATAGGAATGATGAAGAAACCAGTCCCTAGTCTGCTATTTAGTTTGTGGGGAAGTTGAATAAACTGTTAGTTTTGACTTTTGAAAATTCTAGCTGGCGAACGTTATTCTGCTTGCTGCATCTGTTCACAGCCTAATGTTTATTTATTCTGAATTATACATTAAGGACAATTAATTAATTTTGTTTTTTAAAAACTGTCAGGTACGGTGAAAGATTCCCCTGTGACAGCGGTGGCAGATCCACTTTTTAGCTAACAAAATTTTCAAATCTGACAAACTTGATCCAACGTTACTACACATCTTCGTCCTTAGATTTCAATATTTGATGTTAACTATTCAGATACTTCGCGACTTGTTTCCGATCATCTACATCTACATCCATACTCCGCAAGCCACCCGACGGTGTGTGGCGGAGGGTACCTTGAGTACCTCTATCGGTTCTCCCTTCTATTCCAGTCTCGTACTGTTCGTGGACATAAGATCAACCGTCCGAAGGGATATAAAGTAGAACGACCACATAAAACGCATTGTAGGTTGGAAATGACTGGAAGAATATTAAGGACACGCTCAGGAAATAAGTGGCTTACAAAACGCCTTTTTGACAGATTCTCGAGTACTGTACATCAGTGTCACCCTTACACAGTAGTACTAACAAATGGTTCAAATGGCTCTGAGCACTATGGGTCTTAACTTCTGAGGTCATCAGTCCCCTAGAACTTAGAACTACTTAAACCTAACTAACCTAATGACATCACACACATCCATGCCCGAGGCAGGATTCGAACCTGCGACCGTAGCGGCCGCGCGGTTCCAGACTGTAGCGCCTAGAACCGCTCGGCCATTCTGGCCGGCGCAGTACTAACAGAAGAGATAGCGAAACTGGAAAGAAGGATTGTCGGTATGCCTCTGTGTGGACTCTAATCTCTCTGATTTTATCCTCATGGTCTCTTCGCAAGATATACGTAGAAGGGAGCAATATACTGTTTGACTCCTCGGTGAAGGTATGTTCTCGAAACTTCCACAAAAGCCCGTACCGAGCTACTGAGCGTCTCTCCTGCAGTCTTCCACTGGAGTTTATCTATCATCTCCATAACGCTTTCGCGATTATTAATTTATCCTGTAACGAAACGTGTTGCTCTCCGTTGGATCTTCTGTATCTCTTACACCAACTCTATCTGGTACGGATCCCACACTGCTGAGCAGTATTCAAGCAGTGGGCGAACAAGCGTACTGTAACCCACTTCCTTTGTTTTCGGATTGCATTTCCTTAGGATTGTTCCAATGAATCTCTGTCTGGCATCTGCTTTATCGACGATCAACTTTATATGATCATTCCATTTTAAATCACTCCTAATGCGTACTCCCAGATAATTTATGGAATTAACTGCTTCCAGTTGCTGGCCTGCTATATGGTAGCTAAATGTTAAGGGATCTTTCTTTCTATGTATTCGCAGCACATAACACTTGTCTACGTTGAGATTCAATTGCCATTCCCTGCACCATGTGCCAATTCGCTGCAGATCCTCCTGCATTTCAGTACAATTTTCCATTGTTACAACCTCTCCATATACCGCAGCATCATCCGCAAAAAGCCTCAGTGAGCTTCCGATGTCATCCACAAGGTCATTTATGTATATTGTGAATAGCAACGGTCCTACGACACTCCCCTGCGGCACACCTGAAATCACTCTTACTTCGGAAGAGTTCTCTCCATTGAGAATGACATGCTGCGTTCTGTTATCTAGGAACTCTTCAATCCAATCACACAATTGATCTGATAGTCCATATGCTCTTACTTTGTTCATTAAACGACTGTGGGGAACTGTATCGAACGCTTTGCGAGAGTCAAGAAACACGACTTAAACAAAATATTTTCCTACATTTCTTGACATTTTTAGTAACACCTGCAGTAAATTATTATATGATAGCCATATAATCACTAACGCCCTCCTCTGCATTAAATGATTCGGAGGGCTCCGGTCTGTTGGTTACTACGGGGTACAAGACATAACTCTCACTAATTGGTTCTTCATCTGATCGAAGAAATTTTCCGACAGGACGTTCGAAACAATCTCATAGGAGTTCCTGTCTCTGGAAGCAGTTTTAATGGAAAGACTCTTTCATTCTATAGCAAAGCAAATAAGTCACCTTATAACAAAATGGCATGATCTGGAAACTTATTGTCTATATTATCCACTTTTCTGAGAAGCACTCTGTCCCTACGGCTCCTGAGACAGATGGTGCATAAAAGCATCAGATTACCAGGTGCACGGTGTTCAAGAATGACGTTTTAAAATTTTGGGAAAATATTTCTTACTCCAGAACAAGAAAAAAATATCCGGTAAACATGGCCTCTAAAACGCATGCCTTAAGAGCTATGAGCACTTTTTGATCCACGATACTGTAAGCCGCAACTTCTTTTACTGTAAGCCCTATACTTCCCATATTTGGGAGGAGGTGGTGTGGGCCAAAACAAGAAAAAGATGTCCAGTAAATATGGGCTCTATAATGCATACATTCAGAGTTACGATTACTTGTTCATCTTCGATATGTCTTCATTCTCGGATTCTGTTATAACCTCTTTAGAGATGATAGTGTTCTTTACTGCAATAAGTATGGCACCACTGATGGTCTAGTCAATATAAATTTAGAATTTCATTGTTATTCTCTTTTGTTTTCTGCCAGCTTTCTGTTGCTAATACCACATGATCATTATTACCTTCAATAAGCGATACTAATCCTGGGACTTCACCATGAATACTCCTGTAGTTTACTACTAACGTATTAACATTTCATCTTCCCTTCTACAACGACTAAAACTCTGCTCTGAGACTCATCGTTAACGGCAGGCAGCTCATTATTGCGCATTAGTATGGCTTTGCAACCAGAAAAACACCTACGTGAACAGCATAGGTACTCTGATACCCTAGTAGCCGCTTCTTGCATGTGTCTGACTTATGGAAGGGAACTCTAGAAGTTTCCACTAGATAGAGGAGATACCGTAAAATAATCCCGGAAACACTGGAAAAATTATAATATAGAGCATTGATATAAAAGTACAAATGGACATTACAAATCAAAGACGTCAGTTTATGTGCAAAACACAACGATAAAACTGCTCCCTGCTTAAATTTATGTAATTTATTTAAAAAAATTTAAATTGTTAACAAATGTGGTGAATGATAATTTCAGTTCTGCACTCGCCAATTTTTCATTAGTTTTGCAAGTGGTCATCTGCGAGTAGAGGATGGCTATTAAGTAGAGAAATCGAAATAAAGTGAAAGTAGCACGAGTGTATGTACCCTAATATTTAATAGTTCTTTATTCTTTCTAAGTTTACACCTTTAAAAATAATGAACAATTTTACTGTAGCATCTATGTACACAAACTGTCGTTTGCATGTAGCTTTTATATTGGATAGAGTCCTGAAGTGCTCTTTTACTATGACAATACCATTTTCTCTGTTCCTAGAATTATTTTATGTACTCGCGCTGCTAACAGAAACCAATTTTAATTGCTCTGCGATATATATTATATGGCTTTTGTTAGAATGGCATCGTAGAAACCACATAAAAAGAGCAGACACTGTATGATTAAGAGACAGATTAAGATGGATCAACATGGTCTGAAATGTGATATTCCATAATGTACATAAAGTGGCATGGCTGCGCGGTTTGAGGCGCCATGTCACAGATCGCGCGACCACCCCAGCCGGAAGTTCGAGTCCTCCCTCGGGCCTGTGTGTGTGTCTTGTTTTTAGCATAAGTAGGTCTAAGTAGTGGTTAAATCTAGGGACCGATCACCTCAGCAGTTTGGTCCCTAAGGAATTCACACACATTTGAACATTTAAAAGAAAAACGACAGCTCGGTATCAAATCAGAATAGGAAAAGAAGAATTCTCCTTCTAGGCAGTAGTCTTGGGAGCGTGCAGGCCATTAGGTTCAGGAGATATTAGGTGCAGGGTACTAGATCACATGTCTTGTGAAACCAAGTGCTAGTTTTAGCCACGTGACAGGAAACTTAGGTCAGCTCTGCAGGGACTTTGAGAAGGAAGATCAGGTAATTATAGTTGTGGGAGCAGGAAACACGCAGGCTATGAATCCAAGATCCATTATTAGGAGTGACCTGGATAAAATAGAAGCAGAAACTGGGCACACAAATGTGGGGTTTGTGGAGGTCTTTCAGCGCCATGATCGGCCCTGGGTAAACATTACTGTGAGGCATGTTAATACCGAGCTGAACAGGATGCTCCAGGTATCGGCAAAATCTCACGTGAGTTTTGTTCCACTTGCTGCTATTGGTAGGTGGGGATACACTACACATGGCCTAAATAGGAAGGAGGAAGATAAATTAGCTCCTCTACTAGCAGATTCTGTAAGGGGGGCCACAGTCATGCAAAGGATTATTCCTGCGGTTAATGGGACAGGCAGACACGTTTTTAGGTTAAAGCCAAGTCCACACAGACAACAATAAAGAATAAAAGAAGCTTCATTTACAGTAAATAGGGATGGAGCTAAGGGTAGTATCAAGTTGCTTTATCAAAATATCAGCGGAATAAAAAATAAAGTTGATGAGCTATTAGTGTGTTTACATTATCTAAAAAAATAAGAATGGGATTGGTATACTTTGCCTGTCTGAACACCACGTAACTGTGGGGATGGATAGTGTCAGTATAAATGGGTATAATTTAGCATCTTACACTTGCAGATCTAGCACGGATAAAGAAGGAGTTGCCATTTAGACAAAACAAGGTTTTTTGTTGTTGTTGTTGTTGTGGTCTTCAGTCCTGAGACTGGTTTGGTGCAGCTCTCCATGCTACTCTATCCTGTGCAAGCTTCTTCATCTCCCAGTACCTACTGCAACCTACATCCTTCTGAATCTGCTTGGTGTATTCATCTCTTGGTCTCCCTCTGTACAAGGGTACAAATGCAAAATTGTAGAAGTAAGCACATTTTGTATGTATCAGCATTTTGAAGTTTGTTCATGTGAACTACAGCTAGATGATGTAGTACTGATATTAGCAACAGTATACAGGCCCCCATTATGAGATTTGGAGCTATTCATAGAAAAGTTTGACTCCTTATTATGCTGTCTGTCAGACGAATAGAAGAAGTTATTAATCTGTGGTGATTTCAATGTAAACTTTCTAAGCAGCTCTGATAGGAAAAGTGAACCAGAAGTTTTGCTAATGACATCTAACTTAGAATCAGTGATCAATTTCCCTACATGTACAACTCTCAAGACTCTAATAAATAATGTATTTATACAGCAAGAGGATTTAAAACTAGCACATGGTTTCCCTGTGATAAGTGGATTAGCAGACTGTGATGCTTAATTGATTAACTTACAAAACCTAGCAGGGTGTACAGTTCAGAAACCATTAAGTAAAAGTGTAAGGTTGCTCAACCTGGTATCCATAGATACCAGGAAGAAAACAAACTCCAATACCAAATGATGCAAATAATGTCTTTGGAAAAGTTATTAATTGGTTTTCTACGAATGGGCTTGCTCTGAACTTTGAAAAAAACACAGCACATCGAATTTTCTGCTGCAAGGAGTACAGTTCCTTCGATAAATATAACAAATCAACGTAATTCAGGAGTCTGGGTAGAGCATACTTTTTGGGTGTACATACAGAAGAAAATCCGTATTTTGGATCTCCTAAAGCGACTAGGTTAAGAAACGTTTGCTCAAATGGTTCAAATGGCTCTGAGCATTATGGGACTTAACATCTGAGGTCATCAGTCACCCAGAACGTAGAACTAATTAAACCTAACTAACCTAAGGACATCACACACATCCATTCCCGAGGCGGGATTCGAACCTGCGACCGTAGCGGTCGCGCGGTTCTTTTACTGAAGCGCCTAGAACCGCTCGGCCACAGTGGCCGGCGAAACTTTAGCGATCAGAATAATTGCTAATTTTGAGTGTACAGAAATTTGTAAGCCAACATATATTGCATACTTTCACTCTGATGTTATAGAGAATAATATTTTGGGATAGCTCAACACTCAGGCAAAAAGTACTCACTGCTCAAAAGAAACTGGTTAGAATGATTAGTGAGGCTCATAGTCGCACATCTTGTAGGCGTCTGCTTAAAAGTTTAGGAATTCTTGCAACAGTCTCACAATAATGAAATTTGTTCTCAAACAACAGCGATATTCATGATTACAATACCAGAAGAATGACTTACTTGATCCTCTACTTAACCTGTATTTGGCACAGAAATGCTACTGTAAAACTTTTCGGTAGATTATCAGATGAAACAAAATGTCTGACAGACAGCAGTAATAGTTTCAAAAATAAATTGAAATCATATCTTTTTGACAACTTCTATACCATAGGTGAATTCTTGAATAGGAATAAATAAATCTGTAGGTATAATATATGCATTTTGCGCCATGTATGGGAATGCGGTAGATAATAAAAATTTTAAGCTTAATAATAAAAAAACCTTGATTCATGCGTGCATTTCTTAACACTTGCCACATTCCACATCATACCAGTTGCCGTGAGATAGACCAATGGAACACGTATCTAACTAACTCCCTTAAAAGTCCGAATGCCAAACAAGTATATTATCAGTAATCTAAGTAAAACTGAAAATGTTTACAACGGGAATGTGCGAGATCTCAGACATTTTTAAGTCCACTTACCAGAAAAGTGGGTGCCTTGAGAGAAAGTGAGGCATTTGAGGGACCCATCATGATTCAGTACAAGTATCAGGAAGTTACCAACAATGCAGGGAGAGCAGATTTAGTCGAAGCCTAACTCTTCCTGACAAATAAATCTGAACGAAATCAAAACAAGCATAACAACAGCTACGAGAGAAGCGTTCAGTGCGTTCGAAAGCGCGATTTTATCTGCTGAGTTGTTGAAAAACCTTGTTCTTTTTTGTTTAACAAAAATATTGTTTCCTGCTAGTTTTGTTTCGGGCCTCATTAAATGAGTTTTAGTTCTTTACAGTATTTTTTTGATTTCGTAGTTTTTATTGCTTCGTTAACTTTCATATAATGTAGTTGTTAATAGGAAGGCCTACAAGAGCTACTGCCCTTATGAAAAAAATGGTTTATAACAAAAGCAAAAAAATTGAAATATTATGACTTGAAAAATCTAAGAAAAGACAAGCAGTGAAACGTAGTGCAGGTAGTAACTCTGTGTTTCAACAAAGGCTCCATGAAATGTGCGAGTGTGTGATTCTAAGTCACATCGAGAAACTTTACGTTTATAAAATCTACTGTAAAAAAATTCTGACTACTTACAATTCCAAAGTTAATAGATGCACTTCCTGGCAGATTAAAACTGTGTGCCCGACCGAGACTCGAACTCGGGACCTTTGCCTTTCGCTGGCAAGTGCTCTACCATATGAGCTACCGAAGCACTTCTGACGCCCGGTACTCAAAGCTTTACTCAAGTTTCATATCAGCGCACACTCCGCTGGAGAGTGAAAATCTCATTCTGGAAACATCCCCCAGGCTGTGGCTAAGCCATGTCTCCGCTATATCCTTTGGCAGAAGTAAAGCTGTGAGTACAGGGCGTGAGTCGTGCTTCGGTAGCTCAGATGGTAGAGCACTTGCCCGCGAAAGGCAAAGGTCCCGAGTTCGAGTCTCGGTCGGGCACACAGTTTTAATCTGCCAGGAAGTTTCATATCAGCGCACACTCCGCTGCAGAGTGAAAATCTCATTCTGGTTAATATAAGCAGTCAACTCAATCCAAAGACCACCGCGCTACAGGCCTGGGGGGCTCTGGTCCGTTAACCGGTCACAGTCACTTCCTCTTGACGTCACTGTAAGTCAGGACGGAAGTACTCGTGTGGTTACCATGTGGCCTATCGAACATATAGATCTTTCACAATCAGACTCCGCAACTTCTCATTCAATTGACACCAGGTGGCCCTGTTCAGAGTCCGTCTGCCAAGGAAAGTCTCGGTGAGCTCTACTGACTGTTCACCTGCGGGTACAAAACTCCACATACAAGAAGAGGGTAATTGTTGTAGACACGCAGTATAAGAAACATCGATGTCATTTGTTTGTTCTACACATACGAGCCAAAACTGTAGCTGCTGCAGTTGCACCTACACACTCAGATTCACAAGTAATATCATTTCTGCAAGGCCTATATCTCGGGCTATGCTACCAACGCTAAGAAAAATTGCAGTTAGCAAATACGTGCACACTTTACTCTATGCCTTCCGAAATCGTCTTCCGTGGCCCACGACGACACTCGAGTCCCTCATTGTCTACTGGGTTCATGGATACCGTAAACACAAACACACACACACACACACACACACACACACACACACACACACACACACACACACGCCTAAAATCTGACGAAACATTGAAATGATTATCATTTTAGAAACTCTCAGAAGGCATTCAGCATCGCAAGTATGCATCAAGCAAAGTAGCTGTGCTTGATATTTCCGCTATAGAAGGCGGTTAATAAACTATCGGGAAATTAAAAAAGTTCTCTGTGCTGGTCCGGCACTAATCTGGTATCAGTTCACAATTATAGGTGATCCTGGATGCACCCCGTATCGAACGTTTCCAGAATCTTTCGTGCACCTTAGACATGTTTTTAGGTTAAGGAAATACATATAACAAGAATAACAGTGGTGTCAGCATCGATGCCTATGGACGTCCCCAGAAGACATCGTGTTAGAACCATGTAACACCGCCCATAGACGTGACAGTGATCGTTATTCAGCCAGGAAGGGACTCTACAAGTTCCTTCATGTATGTCATATCCAGCTGAAACCATTAATTTACACTGCTTAACAGCTTCTAAGGAACAACTGCCATTTGCTACGGAACAACCGACAATTGCTACGAAACACATGAGCATCCATAGTAAAAAGAAAGGTAGAGAGTGCGACGTTAACTGCAGCGACGCCTGTACATGAACACTTTGTCTACAGTTTATGGTGGACGGTGGTTGACAAACGTTGTTGTGGAACCGGTCAGTACGACATTCCGAGTGCTCGAAGAAAGTAAAGTGTCAGTGCGGTAGCCACAGTAAGGGGTGTGTCCAAAAATGTCATCTGGCGATTAAAAAAGGCCACTCATGGTGGAAATGCCATGCGAAAGCACGTCGGTGGTCGTAGGCATACTACCACACGGCAAGAGGTTCGCTACGTAACCCTTGTAGCGAAAAGGGACGGATGTCATCACACTCATACGCAGATCGCTGCAGACCTTGCAGCCGCTACCGGTACACGCGTCTCTGCTAGAACCATTTCGCGGCCATTAGGTCAGGCTGGTTTGTATGCTCGGAAGCCTGTTAAATGCATCCCACTTCAGTCACGTCATCGATGGTTCGTGGTTTAGGAAACATGTTGGTTGCGGCCGCAACATTGATGTTCTCTGACGAATCCCACTTCACTGTGGCAAGTGATTCCGGCCCCCACTTAGTGTGGAGCGAGAGGGGAACACGTTACAAATGGCTCAAATGGTTCTGAGCACTATGGGACTTAACATCTGAGGTCATCAGTCCCCTACAACTTAGAACTACTTAAACCTAAGGACATCACACACATCCATGCCAGAGACAGGATTCGAACCTGCGACCATAGCAGTCACGCGGTTCCGGACTGAAGCGCCTAGAACCGCTCGGCCACAACGGCCGATGAACACGTTACATACCACAGGATGTTCATGAACGTAATCACTACTGTCTAGGCGTTATAGTGTGGGCAGACATTAAAGATAATGACCGAACACTGTTGCAAATCATTGCGCGAGGTACCGTTACAAGACAGAGTTATTAATACTCCTCTCGCCGTCCGAACAGGCCTTGGAAGACCCAACAGTTCCGATCGGCCGCCGTGTCATCCTAGGCCAACAGGCGTCAATGGACGAGGATACGGAGGGACATGTGGTCAGCACACCACTCTCCCAGCCGTACATTAGTTTACGAGACCGGAGCCGCTACTTCTCAGTCAAGTAGCTCCTCAGTTCGCCTCACGAGGGCTGAGTGCACCCCGCTTGTCAACAGCGCTCGGCAGACCGGATGGTCACCCATCCAACTGCTAGCGCAGCCCGACAGCGCTTAACTACGGTGATTCGATGGGAACCGGTGATACCATTGCGGCAAGACCGTTGGCGCACAGAGCTATTGCGAAGAGATTATTCTGCATCATGTTCGGTTGTGTAGGGGTACGGTGGTTTCCGACTTTCTGTTTATGGACGACAATACCTGCCCCCACAGGACTGCTGAAGTGTCGGATACGCTGCACAGTAAAGATATGGAACGTATGGGATGGCCTGCATGCCCCCTGACCTAGACCCTTGCCTGGGATGCTCTTGGGAGACGTATTTCTCAACGAACACAAATCCTCGAAAAGTGCCAGAACTGAAAACCTGCTTGAGAGAGCCCCCCCCCCCCCCCCACACCGAAAATTAGAGTGTAAAAAATACACAGGGAAGACACACGTAAACAGTTGCGCCTTCGTACCGAAGGGTAACCCACCGACAGAAGTGAGGGAAGTGTCTAGAATAAATTTGAATGTTTTGTCCCAGAGCACAGTTCGTTTTTAGTGGACTGCACTGTCTCTTAATCATCAGTAAATTGCGATCAAAGTACCGCTTCGCGAGATCGAGAACAGGGCCGCACTGAGTAGCAGTCTCAGTGAGAGCCCTGCTCTCTGTGAGTATCTTCTGCGGGCCCTCTTGCCTGTGTTCCTCCTGCTCTGTGCACTCGGGTGTTCCAGCGTTCTCGCAGCCAGCGCGCCAGTGCACAAGTTAGCGAATCAGGCGCCCTTCAGCAAGTCTCCGATTAGTGCTCCACTGTACCGGGCGACTTACACGCTGCCTGCTGCATAACGGGTGAACAACAGAATAGCAGAGCAGCAGCCCCTCCCCCCCCCCCCCCCCCCCAAACGGAAACGAGCCTGTCCTCGCCAGTCGTGCGTTTAGTTCTCTGGTGTTCAGCCGGCAGTAAGGAATGCAAGCTGCAGAAACTGAAATGTTTGTAGCACTTGCAATCTACGTCCTCAATTATTTGCTGGATGTATTGCAGTCTCTGTCTTCCTCTACAGCCTTTACCCTCTACAAGCTCCCTCTAGTACCATGGAAGTTATTCCTTGATGCATTATCAGATGTCCTATCATTTTGTGCCTTGTTCTTGTCAGTGTTTTCCACATATTTCTTTCCTCTCCGATTCTGAGCAGAACCTACTCATTCCTCACCTTAAAATTCCACCTAATTTTCAGCATTAGTCTGTAGTACCACATCTCAAATGCTTCGTTTCTCTTCCGTTCTAGTTTTCCCACAGTCCATCTCTCACTACCATGCAATGCTGTTTTCAGTTAGTTCTCCCTAAAATTAAGGCCTATGTTTGATACTAGTGGAAGTTTCTTTGCCAGGAATGCTCTATTTGCCAGGGTTAGTCCACTTTTGATATCCTCCTTGCATCGTCCTTCATTTGTTATTTTGTTGCCTAGATATCAGAATGCCTTAACTTCATCTACTTTGTGACCATCAGTCCCGACATTAAGTTTCTCACTGTTCTCATTTCTACTACTTCTCATGACTTGTGTCTTTCTTTCTAAATTCACATTCTGTATTCATTACTGTTCATTTAATTCAGCAGATCACGTAATTCATCTTCACTTTTTCACACGATAGTAACGTCATAAGCCTATCACATCTTTGATATCCTTTCATCTTGCAATATAATTCCACTCCTGAACTCTTCTTTTATTTCCATCATTGCTTTCTCGATGTATAGACTGAACAGTAGGGACGAAAGACTACATCTCTGTCTTACGCCACTTTTAATTCCAGCACCTCGTTCTTGGTCTTCCACTCTTGTTATTCCCTCTTGGTTCTTGTAACTGATATGTATTACTCGCCTCTCCCTATAGCTTATCCCTAGTTTTCTCAGAATTTCCAACATCTTCCATATTTTGACACTGTCGAACGCTTTTTCCAGGTCGACAAACCCTATGAATATGTCTTCATTTTTCTTTATTCTTGCTTTTTTCATCAACTGCCACGACAGAGTGGCCTCTCTGGTGCCTTTACCTTTCCTAAAGCCAAACTGGTCATCATCTAACAAATCCTCGAATTTTTTTTTTCCATTCTTCTGTACATTATTCCTGTCACCAGTTTGGATGCATGATCTGTGAAGCTGATTATGCGATAATTCTCGCACTTGCCAATGCCGATTTTTATTCAAAATCTCTTCGCTCCCTAGTACTTCTGTATCCCACTTCTTTCCTTATTGATTCTTCCTGACTAATCTCTTAAACTTCAGCCTGTGCTCCGTCACTACTAAATTGTGATCTGATTCTACATCTGATCCTGTGTATGCCTTACAATCAATCCAATACCAGATTTCGGAATCCCTCTCTGACCATGATGTAATCTAATGCTGAAGTCTTGCCGTATCTCCCGATCTTTTTTTAAGCATATCTCCTCATCACGTGATTCTTGAACAGATTATTCGCTATGAGTAGCTGAAATTTATTACAGAACACAAATAGTCTTTCCTCTCTCTCATTCGTAGTATGAAGACCATATTCTCCTGTGACCCTTTCTTCTACTACCGAGTTCCAGTCTTCCATCACTATTAGACCTTTCTGTTTGTTTTCTGATATCCTCATATACTTTATCTCTTCATCTTCAGCTCTCCAGCTTGCGACGTCGGCATGTATAACTGAACTATAGTTGTCGGTGTGGTTTGTTGCCGATTCTGAGGAGAACAACCTGTGAACTGTTCCTACTCAGAACCAATCATCCCCCCCCCACCCCCCTTGATACCATTTTTTACTGCTGCTGATATTACCCCATACACATTGACCAGAAATCCAAGTATTCTTCATATTTCACCTCACTGACTCCTACAATATCTAGATTGAACCTTTGCATTTCCTTTTTCATATTTTCTAGCTTCCCTACCAAGTGTAGGGTTTTGATATTTGCAACTCGACTCGTAGAATGTTATCCTTTCGTTGGTTATTCAGTCTTTTTCTCATGGTCACCTCCTCCTTGGCAGTTCCATACCGAAGAACCGATTGGGGGCTATTACAGAATATTTTGCCAATGGAGAGATCATCATGGTATTTCTTCGATTAAAGGCCACACGTTCTTTGGATACACATTATGTGTCTTTAATGCAGTGGTTTACTTTGCCCCTTGCATCCTCACGCCACTGATCATGGTCCACTTTGACAAGGCAGAAAGAGGGCTACTTCTAATGTCGGGGGTCTTCGGCCGCCAATGCTGATTTTTATTGAAAATTTACGCAGCTGGTGGAGGAGGGAGGGGGGCTAACCTCGAACCCAGGACCAAGAATATTTTGAGCAAACTAATTAAGGGCTCTAGACCACAGATGCATGTTTTGCACTATTTAACCAATAAAACGCAGACGATCACATTATGAATCTGATGTCACATAAAGAAATGAAACGTTTAGAGTGCGAAATAACAACTGAGGTGTACCACACTGGTCGGTATTTCGTCTGCTCTTATTCTTATTATATGTAAGCAGAATAATCTATGGGTGTCAAGTATACAGTAGCCGCCGCTAGTTGTGGTTGAAATCACCGACAACTCCAAGGTAACACTGGCGGGAAATCTAAAAATGGAAAATGGCTGTGGCAGGAAGTTTAAGAAAATACTAGATGGCGGTGGCGGGAAATTTAAAAAATGCAAAATGGCCGAAAGCCCCAGTTGTGATTTAAACCCCCTGCTCTACCCTTCCCCTTTACCCCACTCCAGTCAAAGCGTATTATTTAAATAAGGATTGAGTTACTTGAATTGCTTAGATAAGCCACCAGATCTAAAATATGCAGTTTTCTGAAAAAAGTACTATATGCTTCAGTTGAACTGCCCTCACTTTCAAAGATATTAATGTAAAATGGTGTCATTTTCATAGACTTTTGCCTCTAAACTGCACACACACACACACACACACACACACACACACACACACACAAAGAACACGCACAAAAAGAACACGCACCTGTATTTGTCAGGACAAATGATGGCTATTTACAGGCTAACCACTATTGCCCTTGGGCGACGAATGTCGCCCTTGAGTGACCACTGTTGCCCTTGGGTAACCACCATTCTCCCTAGGGTCAAAGATGTTCATTTTACAGGGATAACCATACGCTCTGAGAGAGCACTATGATGGACATTTTACAAAGTGACCACCACTTCCCCTCTGCGTCTCAAATGTGTGTAAAAAATATTTCCACATCTGCTTTATCATCATCTTCCTGATTTATCCCTTTGAGTTTTAACAAAAAAAATTAAAATTTTTCACAGTGTTGACCTTTACCATTACTGTAAGCAACAAATACAAGAAGAAATTGGCAAAAAGTAAATAATAAATTATTTTAAGGTGATGGTTTCATTACCGAACAACTAGGACATACAGTTTTGTACCACCACCAATCATTTCAGGAGATACATTTGAAAGCAATTTCGATTTTTCCTAGGAAGTCTGCCGCATCTCGAAACTTCTATGAACTCAGAAGAACTCAGACTGCCTACAACAAATTATTGTCCTATAACAAGCGGAAATTGGCCTAAAATATAAAAAATTTATTTCATAAACGCATACTGCATCATTGGTCCCATTTGGAAACCACTCGTGACGGTAATGGAACGAACTAAAAATTTACATTACAAAAAAAATTGGTCTACTTAATTTCAGTATCAGTGATCTCTTCAGTATCAACATCATAAACAAGACGTCATAATCTTCTAACTCACGTATCACAATCTCCACTCTGGCAGTTACTTAGAACGCCATAAGTGACTGCTTGAATGCACTACTACATTCATAGACATACGTCAGTGTTCCACTAGATGTCCCTGTCTTGCAACAGTATGGGTTGCTTCACTTGAAAGGCCCTGTTACTTCAAAAAAAAAAGAATTTCAGACAGACGTGACTGGCATTCAAGGGTAGAAAGCATCTGTAAATTTTCTATCTCTCTTTTACCACATCTCCTCCGTCATTAAATTTCGTCTGACATGTGTGTGCACACATCACGAAAATATTTCTACATATCTTCATAACCATCATAATACTTACTTTAATGAGGCAACAACATTGTGGATGGAATGAAAGGAAAAAGACGCCGAACAAAAAGGTGCTAAAGGTATAGATTTTATTGTAAAGTTTGTCACAGAATAAATCACAGTGAACTTTGACATGGAGCACAAATCGTCTGACATGTTAGGCAGTCACACAGAGTGGAAACATATGAATTTAATACGAATTGCCGGCCGAAGTGGCCGTGCGGTTAAAGGCGCTGCAACCTGGAACCGCAAGACCGCTACGGTCGCAGGTTCGAATCCTGCCTCGGGCATGGATGTTTGTGATGTCCTTAGGTTAGTTAGGTTTAACTAGTTCTAAGTTCTAGGGGACTAATGACCTCAGCAGTTGAGTCCCATAGCGCTCAGAGCCATTTGAACCATTTTTTTAATACGAATTCTGCTTTGCCTTCAACACTTTCAGAACATCATGTATTGCAAACAGTATGTTGTTGCGATTTGAGTAAATATTTGAGACATCTCCATTAGATAGACAATATTTGACTGCTGTATCTGCCTTAATAAAATCGTAATGTCACTGAACTGCAGTTTGCGAGCCAACTGTACACAGTATAAATAATATATCTTTAAACACTCCTGTAAAAAGGATTTACAACTAAAACCAGTAGCTTTATATGAGAGAACTATACACTCTTGTGAATGAAACAACGAACCACAACAGTTTTCTTTTAGAGATGTTATATAAATATCTTGTTCACTTTAGTGTGTAATACTTTGTGAACAGAAACTGAGATTTTTATGGAGACATTTCCTTTGCCACTACTAGGCACATACGCAAAACGTTTTATGCATCAATATTTTGGAAATAAAGTGTGTCGATGTTGTTTACTTTTCTGCGATGAATCGTGCACACGGCACCACTATTCAGCAAGGCACGTTCACCACCAATGATGCTGGACAACCTTGGTCCCACGTATATTTCGCATTCTTTCCGATGAACCGATACTGATACTTCAAGTTTGTTGTTGACGCATCTCGCACTAAATATTGGATGACCCTCCCCCTCCTACAATGCCAATAGTATTTCACTGTGTTGTGCGGTTCCTCCAACACCCAGATGGTTAAACGTTACTAACATGTAAGCAGATGAATCCCTGCTTCCTTATATCACAAAAAGTAATTGATAAAAAATATATAGATTCTAGTACTACCATTAGTAGTAGAAGTGCATGTCGCACTTACATTTTGTGTGCTAAAAGTAGAGAGCGATGCATGACGACAGTGACTATGATGATGATGGCGTCTAACAGTGCAGCAACAATGACACAGCTACTCCAGCGAGTCTTCCAGCCTTTATAACTCACAGTCATGCTGAGTGGTAAGTAAGGATTAGCAAGTTCTATTTCGTTGACGCAGCGGTATACTGCAGTTTTCCAATGTTCTCAAGGAACATGATCCTTTAGGAAGCTTCGAGATATCACGTACTTGTGAAACTCAACCTTGGATATGTTTGCTGAATTCTGCAACATATATGTGTACTCAAGAAACTCTGCATTTCAGGCTGTGGCTTATCTTTACTTTCAATTGTTCACTGTACATGGGCAGTCTTTAATTTTTTTGATAAAATTTTTAGCAGTTATATCATTACTTCCATTTGTCATTACACAGTTATAATACTTTATTCAATGAAAGAATGGATATCTCTCACTCATTTCTCACGTAACTGTTTGTTTGTATTTTGTTTTTATGGTCTTACTCATTTTTTGTTCCAAACACCATGATTTCAGCTTTGTGATGTGTGCCTGGTCACTGTAGTATACTGTTAATATTTGTTGCACTTCATACATATCTCTTACGTAATTTGTTGTTTGAATTTATCAATTTGTAATTTTCGGTTCACATACACCATGCTTTACAGATTATACTTGCGCATTTGTTCACTCTGATTTACTGTTTACAAGTCTCACACTTAACCTGTCACACATATATATACTCCTTTCAGTTGATCTTTAGTATATTTAAAATTGTATTTAGAAAATTTCTACAATGTCCTCAGTAAATGCGGTAGGTGTTGTCAAATGCTCGATATGTTCCATTTACTTTCATTGTTTAACTGTGTCGTGGGTGCTTCCAGAGACCATTCGATCCCTTATATAAAAAAGATGTCGTCAACATCCGATGCGGCTCTCAGCCTGTAATCAGTAGTTAAGTACGTATAAGAACATTTATTACGATACCTATTGATGTTTTGTGTTGTTTGTTGGTCCATGGTTTATGTTGTTACAAGTTCATCTTGAGATTGGCAAAGCTGACCTCTTTCTCTTCTAGATGCTCATATATTTTGCTTGTCCATCTCCCACTACCATTAGTTAAGTGCGACATTCCCCATGGAAACATTTACTGTGAGTGGAGGCTATGAAAGGTGGCAAATCCTTGGGCTCCCTTTTCTTTCAATTAAATTATTCACATCATAAAGATATTTGCAATTAGGATGCTTATATCGAGTTTTGATGAGGCTGTGACTGATATTATATTTATTAAAAAGAGCTGATTTCATGTGAAGTTCATTAGCAACTTATTGTATGGAGTAGTTAGAGATGACAGGACTGTCTTTGCTTTGGTGGACAGTTACAGCTGCAGCTGAGCAAATGAAACCTTGCTGGGTACAGATGGCGAAGAAGGCCGCTTTATTGCCGTCACTTCGTGCAACAGGTTAGTCTGTTGACCTGGGAGCCCCGGCTGCCACTTTCACGCAGTGAAACTCACGCTGACGGACAGAGGCCGAGCAGTGGAGAGGGTACCCTAGTCTCAGGGGACCCTCCCCTCAGGAATTCTGAGTGGGCCACAGTGTTCGTCACAGAGGCTGTAGATGGCCCGGCGCCTTGATAATTAATTGTTCCCGAACGGGGAGAGGGCATTCTTGTGAATCTCCGAGTGTTCACCTGATGTCTCCGGTGGAACTTCTTGCAAAATCTACATCTGCTACAGTTTTACCAAAGAGGCTGAAATGGCAGACACGGCAGAGTGCCCATCACTGTTGCTGGGACAACATTTGCCTTTTTTAGAGTCATGCAGGCACCCTTGCCAAGCCACTTCCCGCACATGTGGAGGAAACGTTTTTTGGTCTGAACCCCAACTGCGACGTCAGAAGATGTTCCGATTGGCGCCTATTCTTTGTCACATATACTGGCAGGATTGGAGGAGAACAATTTGCCCATCTTCTGAAAGGAGGTTGTATGGAGAGCGGAAAATTTTGCGATTGGCGTATATGGAAGTGCTTAAGTATTTTCACTGGTCGTTTTAGCTTTTTGAGAGCACTCCATGTGGAGTTTTTTTGGAAAATCATAGGAGAGGAGACTGAGGCAGAGGCTACGGTATGACTGAGATTAGCGCCTAGGCCACAGAAGAAGTTGGATCAAGTTGTTCGCCAAGGGCTGCTATAGGTGATAGAGCGAGGATTCGGTATTTGGCTGTGGAGGACTAGATGGAGGTCCACCGTTCGAGTCAACGCAGAGTTGCGCTGGTCACTTCAAGCTGACTCCAGCAGGTGTACGATTAACAGCCCGTAGCTCCGGCACAGTAGAAATTTTTAAGGTGAATTTTCAGCGTCTACGATGAGCGCTCTGAAACAGCAGCAGCCGCTGTCCAATTTCCATTTCATGGTAGCTTGTACAACTGCAGTTCACAAATACTGTCAATGAATTAGTTTCAGTCAGCTCGCTTTATTACAATGTCGGAGTTAATTTGCCACCCACTCACCAGTCTTATGAAATGTACATCAGTACACACAATTCATTTCATTATACAAGAAGTTGGATGTAATCGATATTGTTTATGTCAGTCCATGTCCAACGTCATGTTAGTGTAATTAATTTAGAGTTACTCAATTACTCATCTGTTAAGTCAGAAGATATTCTTACCTTACTTATTTATTAACTGCGTTCATTGATGTTGGACTCGATAGGAATTATTTTGGAATATTATACATCATGTCAACTTTAGCTTCAGTGATAAGGGGCACAACCAGTCATTTGCATCTAAACTTTCCGTTATGTAAAATTCTACAGAAGTGTAACTAAAGGGTGGTTCTGTGCCGTAGAATGTTCCAGGGTAGAGGCGCGATAGTGGCACCCCACATACCCACCAAATCATACGCGTTGTAAAATGTCAGACATTTCCAGTAGCAAGTATCTTGGCAATGCTTCCGTGAAATTCCTCGCTCTTGTTATGTTTGTGAACAGCCTCCCAATGAGACTAAGTCGTGCTGGAGGTCGGCAGTTGGGTGTGCTACACGCTTACCACACTTACGACTTCAACATAAAAGTCCTATATAAGCGAGTTCAGTACTTAGTGTAAATAAATTAAACAACTTTACAATTATCTTTGATATTTGGGCATCAGCTTTGCCTTGGAAACACCTGTCACAGTGAGGTAAACTAGATATGCAAATAACTGACTTCATTTCTTACTTCAGCGTCGCCTAGTCAGGATTATGTGCAGGACAATCGGCGTTATGACTGCAAAGCAACTGTGCACCGGACAATGCCGATTTATTTTAATCAAAGTCCCACGTGAATCAAAGAAAATCACTTAAATCGTTACTATCTTATGAATATCAGTTCTACGAATATTAACAGCGAACAGTGGCTCAGTAGAAGCTTAATTGCATCTGAATGTACTGCTGACACATTGGAGAGTACCTCAAATTTAACTGGAAGACTGCTTGGCAAGTTATACATGCTGTTATAAACTGTACAGCTCGCCAATGCAAAGTAAACGAGTACAAGACTCACGATTTAATGCAATTAAACAAGCAACCGAAGTTCCACAGCGACTCCTGCAAATTGGGAGCTTCTCAGATAACTGACAGAGGTAATTTTAAAATTTAAAACGTACTTAGAACTAAGCAAACGTATGCGCAACGCACATATCAATGCCAAATGAAAATGGCAAAGATGGCGGCAGAGAAAGGTTTTCACCGTCGTCTTCCGAATTAGTAAAGAGCCAGACGGCTTCCCCATGGTAAATCCGGATGCTACTCCCCTCTAAACTCGACTGTCTGTTTTTCAAAATTTCAGCATGGAGAGGAGGACCTCCAGTCATTGCCACAGTGACCACCGTGAATTTCTCTTTCTTTTCCAGAATATAGGAGAACCCGGCACAAATTTCTCATTATTGACTCACCGAATGCATTTTTACACGCAGAAGTATCAGCTGCTAGCCAAGTTCCACCCACCGGCTAATCCCTTCGCGCCAAAGCACGGCCTTTGACACGATTCGTATGATTCAGCAACAAGATTTAAGAGCGAAGGCAACTAATATTCCCATGGTGGTCTAGCATTTCAGCCTCTTCTGAGATTTGCCCCATCTGAAACCTAATCTCAGGCAAATAAACGGCTTTTGTTGCTATTGTTTTGCAGCTGAAACTCTTAATTAGTTTTGTCAATTGTTTGTACCATCTCTGAGCATAGATGTGCAGCAGTTCGCTTCAACAATGTGTACAATATGGCGGCATGGCAGCATATAGTGGATTTAAGTAAAGGTAGCAAATCACGTGACTCTCATTATTTAGTTGAGAAATTCTCCCTTGTTTGTTGTAGGCGAACATTCAAATTTGACACAGGATGGAAATGTCTTGGAATTAATTTGTTCATCATTAGGTGCTTCGATACCGTATCATCAGGACACAACTGTGTCGAGAAGAAAAAATGTAATGTAATACCTTCTAATGAGTAACGTTTAATTCATAAAGCAGCGTTTTCTACTCATACATACAATAAAATACGGAGGAAAGCCCACGGATGTGAGCACACAGGTCACTTTAAATAACACTCTCATATTTATGGAGTCAAGTGCCAAACTGTCTATGCACCGATAACGCACCTATGAAGAAATTATTAGAGACACCATACGATGTTAACAGTCAATACAGAGAATATCAAAGGATATGACTATCATGAAATAACAGAACTAAAGCAACATATCGATTAATTGTTCCATTAAACTAACAGAATGTTAGAAAATAATTTGCATCATCTAGAAGTTAACATTATATGCAGCATTAATGCAGAATCAAGATAGCTTTAAGCATAAATTAAACAATAAGCACAGAAACGGAACAGTGCACAGTCAACACCCAAACAAACAGATGTCTTCCCTTTTCTTAGGATTACAATCCAGTTGGAACGAAGGCAACAGGAAAATTGTATGAACGTGAAGCACAACCACAAAAAGAATCGAACTGACAAAATAAGGTACGTACTAAGGGCTAATAAAACGAGAAGGTTAAAATGCTGGCTGACGTTATCCTAACCTCCATAAAAGTGGTAAGTAAAACTGTTCGAGAGACAAACGTAAAAATTGTTTGACGTACTACTACCGGTTATGACAGACCCGAAATCGCTACTAAAGTGAAGCTATACAGATGTATTACGAGTCCAACAGTAATAAAATATTGCAGAGGGATTTACTCATGTAGGTTATTTTACAGTATATACGGTACAAATACAAACACAGACTTAGAATTACGTAGAATGTACACAATAAGCACAGTATTGGATCAGTGCACCATGAATACAGAATGGCAAACAAATTTTCTTCCTCTGTTTTTCCCTTTACAATCCACCCTTTAGAAAAGCGATTCGAAAATTGTACCAATGCGAAGTACAATCGCCGGCCACTGGTGGCCGAGCGGTTCTAGGCGCTTCAGTCTGGAACCACGCGACCGCTACGGTCGCAGTTTCGAATCCTGCCTCGGGCATGGGTGTGTGTGATGTCCTTAGGTTAGTTTAAGTAGTTATAAGTTCTAGGGGACTGATGACCTTAGATGTTAAGTACCATAGTGCTCAGAGCCATTTGAACCATTTGAAGTACAATCAAAAAATCATATCGCTAATATAACAAACGCACTACGTCATAATAAAACCAAAGGATTAAAACAATATCAACACAACATCAGTTAAACGAACACAGGAAATTATTACACGAAAAGGCACCTAAGATTACAGTGGTGGAGGGCGGCTTACGCTGAAGGCTATAAGCAACAACATGAGACAGATGTCAATAAACAAAAAAGTAAAACTATTTTGTATCAAATGCAAAATATGACAGACCTGACAAAATTTAAAAAAATGATACAATAAGAGAGTGATAAAGTGCAAATATAAATAGTTATACTGGGTGAGTCAGCTGTCACTACCGTTGTTGTTTTATGCAACACACAGTGTTACAGTTGACCTTCACAAACCACGAGCGAGATTTTCATATTGTCTCGCTATAACCGTAAACTGTAGTTCCTACTGAAAAGTAGAGCGACACTTCTTTTGTCGGAAATGTAATGTAGTTAAATTCTGTACTGGGATACGTTCAAGCTGGAGACCATGGTTTTCGAGTTATTCAAGAAGAAATAACAAAAGTGTCCTTCAAACGCAACTGCGCCGCACACTCATTCCTCACTTGTCAGACTTTTTAGTATGCTGTTCGTGGAACTCCCTCCTACTACTGTACAAAAATTTCCGACCACACAAATTGTTTCCAATATTCTACCTTTTATGATTCTATTGACTGGGCTATGACACCATCAGCGTAGTTGGCTGCTTCGTTAACATTATTAATTTAAACGTCCTCGTGTGGTAATGAATGGAAAAAAACGATTTTCATCAACGTTACGCTAAAAGTAATTACGTTGACAATTTGATCCACACTTAACCCTTAAAAGCACAGTGGTTACGCAGTCAGAAGTAACTGGTTATTTTATACTGTTAAAATTAACAAAATTGTTATGTAAAATTTACATGAACGTCAATTTTACAATTTTTAAATGCTCTACTAAGCCCGTGACGTATTGAGGTCAGTCACTGAAGACCAAGAAAGATCGAATGCGGGAAATAATTTGGCTCTCGGAAATATTTTTAGAGTGGTAAGAGCGAGCGCCATGGACAATATACAAGGACTCCTGACCGATGGGGGTTGGTTGTAGGAGCGGGGATGCATTTGAAGATGACTTTGCGCGTTTTTCTCGAATAATTATAAAACTGAAGCCTCTAGCGAAAATGTATACCAGTACAAAATCTAATTACATTAAATTTCCAACATAAAGATTTTGTTTATTTTTTTCCGTAGGACTGGTAGTTTGCGCACAGCGATCGACAGAATATGATAATCCGGCACGTAATTTATGAAGGCCAGCTATAACATTGCGCATTGCATAGAACGGCTGAATCACCCTATATACTCGTAATCTTGGCGTATCATTCATAGATGATTAACAAGAAATACTGCAAAATTTATGACTTGGTTTGGACGAAGTAATACATAAAAGAATATTACGAAAACACATATTGTTTGTAAATGAAAGCTTTCAGAAGTCCACATGGCTTCTTACAGTAGCAAACGCAAGTAAGATCGTGGCCAAGAGTAATCGGAGTCACACACTCTCAATATAGAATTTTTAACAAGGCGACAACCTTTTCATAATGCGGAAGAGGATGGTAATTTTGAATCGATCCTGTAATGAGCTTCCATTTAACAAAAGAATGAGCAGCCTATTAGCTTCCATTTCGCCACCTGTAATAATATCATCCCAGTTCTGGACGTGGAGCGATTGCAAGTTAATGGCGTGGAAATTTAAAACTCACGTGTGGGACAACCAATGCATTCGTCTAATATTCACTAGGCCAGATAATTGAAAAGATTTCCCCCATTTTCTTCATTATTGTAGAAACTCCGAACCGGCTCAGATCAACACCAGATGTAGGCAGACTTCCTCTCAAATCGGACAGAACAGAACAGAAGTGCAAGCAGGAAAGAACCAGGAAACAGAATGCCGAATGCTCATTCGAAAAAAGCACTTCGTGGTTTCAAAACCGTGAACGCTTCCCACTGGCAGGCGACCAGACTTATGTTCCAAAGATGCGAAATGCATTAGAGAGGACACAAAGAGATTGCTCAAAGAGCTTATTTCGACTAATCAAAGTTCACTATATCACAAATGCTACCAAACATTACCATTATAATGTAGCAATTAAGAAAAGTAAAAAATATCGTGAGAGACAACTGAAATTCTAAATGAAGAGGCAACTATTACAGTCACAAATTTCGCTCTATTTCCTATGCTATCATACTTCTGATAATGAATGTGTGATACTGAGTCAAATAGTTTTCTAAAAGTCGAGAAATGTTGCACCTACCTGACTACAATGATTTCATGATGTCACGTGAGAAAATTGCGAGCTGGGTTTCACGTGTTCGATGTTTCTAGAGTCCATGCCAGATGACAAAGAGGTCAATCTTTTCGAGATACATCATTACTTTTGAGGCGGAGGCCACGGGAAATATGGGCCCTGCAACAAACGTGTGACGTCACGGTAGTCGGCATTGGACGACCTACATTATGAACGCGCAGCTACGTCTGGGGCCAGGCAGCTAATCAGTACGCCGATGAAAAGACGCCAAATAAAGTCATTAACTTTATCATGTGTTATCGAGAGCGTGGATAAGTAAACATGCAGCTACGAAGTACGCTACTTGCCATTAAAATTGCTACACCACGAAGATGACGTGCTACAGACGCGAAATTTAGCCGACAGGAAGACGAAGCTGTGATATGCAAATGATTAGGTTTTCAAAGCATTCACACAAGGTTGCTGCCGGTGGCGACACCTACAACGTGCTCACGTGTGGCCGGCCGGTGTGGCCGTGCGGTTCTAGGCGCTTCAGTCTGGAACCGCGTGACCGCTACGGTCGCAGGTTCGAATCCTGCCTCGGGCATGGATGTGTGTGATGTCCTTAGGTTAGTTAGGTTTAAGTAGTTCTAAGTTCTAGGGGACTGATGACGACAGCTGTTAAGTCCCATAGTGCTCAGAGCCATTTGAACCATTTGCTCACGTGTGGAAAGTTTCCAACCGACTTCTCAGACACAAACAGAAGTTGACCGGCGTTGCCTGGTGAAACGTTGTTGTGATGCCTCGTGTAAGGAGGAGAAATGCGTACCATCACTTTGCCGACTTTGATAAAGGTCGGATTGTAGCCTATCGCGATTGCGGTTATCGTATCGCGACACTGCTGCTCGCATTGGTCGAGATCCAATGACTGTTAGCAGAATATGGAATCGGTGGGTTCAGGAGGGTAATACAGAACGCCGAGCTGGATCCCAGCGGTCTTGTATCACTAGCAGTCGAGATGACAGGAATCTTGTCCGCATGGCTGTAACGGATCGTGCAGCCACGTCTCGATCCCTGAGTCAGCAGATTGGGATGTTTGCAAGACAACAACCATCTGCACGAACAGTTCGGTGACGTTCGCAGCAGCATGGACTATCATCAAGGAGACCGTGGCTGTGGTTACCCTTGACGCTGCATCACAGACAGGAGCGCCTGCGGTGGTGTACTCAACGACGAACCTGGGTGCACGAATGGCAAAACGTCATTTTTTCGGATGAATCGAGGTTCTGTTTACAGCATCGTGATGGTCACATCCGTGTCTGGCGACATGGCGGTGAACGCACATTGGAAGCGTGTATTCGTCATCGCCATATTGGCGTATTGCCCGTCGTGATGGTATGGGGTGCCATTGGTTACACATCACGATCGCCTTTTGTTCGCATTGACGGCATTTTGAACACATTTCAGATGTGTTACGACCCGTGGCTCTACCCTTCATTCGATCCCTGCGAAACCCTGCATTTCGGCAGGATAATGTACGACCGCGTGTTGCAGGTCCTGTACGGGCCTTTCTGGATACAGAAAATTTTCGACCGCTGCCCTGGCCAGCATATTCTCCAACTTAAAACGTCTGGTCAATGGTGGCCGAGCAATTGGCTCGTCACAATACGCCAGTCACTACTCTTGATGAACTGTGGTATCGTATTGAAGCTGCATAGGCAGCTGTACCTGTACACGCCATCCGAGCTGTGTTTGACGCAATGCCCAGGCGTATCAAGGCCGTTATTACGGCCAGAGGTGGTTGTTCTGGGTACAGATTTCTCAGGATCTATGCACCCAAATTGCGTGAAAATGTAATCACATGTCAGTTCTAGTATAATATATTTGTCCAATGAATACCCGATTATTATCTGCATTTCTTCTTGGTGTAGCAATTTTAATGGCCAGTAGTGTACTAACCCTTTGACGCCGGCGCCGTGCGCTGTGGACGACCGCCAGTCGCGGCCGGCCGTGCCCGCCGGAGTAGCACGTTTAGCTGATGTAGAAGCAGCTACAGTAGGTGTTCCATGTTCATCGTCAGATTCGGACGATGATTCGCTTTCATCTTCAAAGTCACTACCCACTATGAGAGAAAGAGCTTCCTCCACAGTATAACGCTTGTCTGCCATATCACTTCTCGAAGAAACTAACTGAGGTTAAGAACACGTCACTTCAGATTAGAAACAAGGCGGGAAATCAGCAGTGCAGCTCAAGCGAAACCAACGCTTTGAAACTCAATGCAACTGCCATCTAGGGACTGCGAGCAAAGCCGCTAGATGGTACAGAGGTCAAACTTCCACACAAGTCGAGCGTAGTGAAGCGGAGAAATATGACCCGAGGCGGAACTGCTACGGCAGTCCACCGGATGGGCGCACGGGTGCACTCGACTGCTGCAGCAGTCCACCATCTGAGCGGCACATTCACTCCCGACGTCTACAGAAGTTCACCGTAGCGAAAGGGTCAATGTGGTCTCAGATAGTAACTCACTTCCTGCTGGAGACAGTCACTGTAGCTCAGGGCCGGCCAGAAATTCTGCACGCGTGCGGTGCTCCTGCACATGTGCAACTTCCGGGTCACAGCGTGCACGCCGCAGCCGTCAGCGTTCATGTAGTGCATGTTTCTACGCACAGATGTCACTCCTCTGTTACACAAAGTGCGTTATCGACACCTCGTATGTATATCACAACCTGGGCTGTAACTGTAAGATCTGTTGCTTCATCGAGCGCAACAGAGAAAGCAACAAAGTATTTAGCCTTATTTATTAGCTGCCTGTGCAGATCGCCGGCAATTGCACTGATACGTCTTTTCACTCTTTGTTTGGATACACTGATTTCTTGAAATCTGTTAACATTCGTGGGACACAGAAGTTCTGCAGCATCAATCAATCAGACACCCTTTCACAATCCCCCCTTCGGAAAAGGGTTTCCCAGATTGTGCAATTCTTAATGCGATTTTAAAACTTGCTCGCAGTGAAGATTTAGTGTGGTTGTCATTCTGGAAAATTGAAAACAGTACATTGTACAGCGTACAGTAAAACAGACATAAATGTAACACAAGAAACTAAGAGTTCAAGAAGTATCAGTTACTTTGACGTACAGTAAAATCGCGTTGATGTGTCTTACCCATTTTCTCAAGGACATTTAATTTTGCTTGCCGTTCTTCACTGTTGAGTACACTACACTCGTCTTTGTGATATGTATTGTAGTGTGTTTCAATTGAAAACTTACGCTGGCCGCATATTATTCGGCGGCACAGCAAACACTGTGAGATTTCACCGACGGCTACAAAAAAGAATTGCAGTTCCCAGTCAGTTTTAAACGACTGAGAACATAGATCTCTCGTCCTTTGCTTTTTCACAGTACTTCTCTGTTAAGGTCACCAGGAGTAAACGAGACTGGATATGTTGCGCTCTTGCTTGTACCGCAGGGAAGTGGAGCCGCCGCCGTTCATTTAGGACACATGTGTAATAACAGATGTCGCTGTCGCACACGTGTGCACATGTGCAGCACTTCCGCACGTCTGCACACTGTGCAGCGTTTGGCCGGCCCTGCTGTAGCTCGTAAGACGTGTAGTGTACCATACTGTACATACACGCCAAAGCCTTTCTCGTGGGTCTCGTTTTGAGGTCAGAATATGTTGGAAGATTCTAAAACAATTGTGTTTCATGGATACTGAATGCTACTTTTGAGGATCGCTCGTGCTACCAGTACCCATCTTGTAGACAGGTGTGGCCGGTACTTTATTTCACCTCCTGGAAGTTCAAGGGTTAAAAGTACGGCTTACTCGGTGGTCTAGCGGTTCTAGGCGCTCAGTCCGGAACCGCGCGACTGCAACGGTCGCGGGTTCGAATCCTGCCTCGAGCATGGATGTGTGTGATGTTCTTAGGTTAGTTAGGTTGAAGTAGTTCTAAGTTCTAAGGGACTGATGACCACAGATGTTAAGTCCCATAGTGCTCAGAGCCATTTGAACCATTTGAACGGCTTACTCAACCGCAAATGCTGTGTACACCCTGATAGGCATTGTTCAGTCTTAGCGATTTCACCTGTTTACCTATCAGTGCGATACCACTTTCTACGGAGACCAGATGGGAAGGTACAGAGCGTGGCCTGTGGCCTAGCAGAAGGCTTCGCCTGCCACGGCGGTCTTCTGGAGGCGCGGCGGAGTGCCGCTTGCCGCGCAGGAAGCGGGCAGTTCCGGAAACGGCACAGCGCCTCCCCCTGGCTGCTCCACAGTGCGCCGCTTCCGCGAGCAGACAGACGGCGGTTAGCAGAGTGCTGGTGCACCGCTACCGCCCAGCTCCGGACACCGTCTCAAGCGTACTTACCGTGTCCGCAACGAATGTGACGAAAAGAGTGTAAGAAAATCTTAACGACTAACTTTATTGATATTTACGACCGGCAAGAGCGTGAATAAAGCACTTATTTGGCGGAGGGGACACAAGAAAGAATTATGATAATATGGGGGACCGGAATCTATACTTCCGTAAAATAGTTCTATGAGCTCTGATTATTTAACAGGGTACGACTCACCGCCTTGTTAGTATAGATAGCGCGAGGCGCTTTCAGAATCCGATGAAATTAATGTCTACATGGAGTGTTCATAAATGCAACAACGTAAACGTAATCTCAGGGATTATATTTCGTGTTATCACATTAAAATATTGTTGCGGAATATCTTTACAGTAGCAAAATTTAATTAAAAGAAATCATTGAATAAAAGAAAGTACTTCCTTTTTTAAAAGGAATAATCTTTGTTTTGCCGAAAAGCAGCTAATTTCTGTACTGAACTAAACTGTTTGGAATTTTGTAAAGTTGTGTTAACGTCTTATGGGACCAAACTGCTGAGGTCATCGATCCCTAACCCTACACACAATTTAATCAAATGGCTCTGAGCACTATGGGACTCAACTGCTGCGGTCATAAGTCCCCTAGAACTTAGAACTACGTAAACCTAACTAACCTATGGACGGCACACAACACCCAGCCATCACGAGGCAGAGAAAATCCCTGACCCCGCCGGGAATCGAACCCGGGAACCCGGGCGTGGGAAGCGAGAACGCGGGCACAATTTAATCAATCTTAAGCTAACTTACGCTGTGGACAACACACCCACCCATGCCCGAGGGAGGACTCGAACCTCCGACGGGGGAGCCGCACGGACCGTGACAAAGCGCCTCAGACCTCGCGGCTGAAAGTTTTTAGTTTTTACTTTAATACGAAATAAATTAATTTATGCATTTTCTTTTCTTTAATAATTATGATGCGTGTCTTTTAAAGCGTCCGTTGATGACGGAACGCAATGTAATTATAATGAAATTATTCCTGCGCAAGATGTCTCTCAAGAATGGGCGATTGTTCGGCCCTTCTTGTTGTTTATGCAGCGTACAGAAAACCTTCAAAATAAACCTTATTTTTACTTCTGCATGAAGGTTACTATATACGTGAAAGAAAAATGCACATTTATCATAAATTACAATATATTATTTAAAATTTACAACCAACAAAGCTAAATGGCCGCCGTAGCGTGCGTTTTCTTCAAGGCTAGAACAGAGAGAGTGCGCAGTAACGCTGGTCTTTTTGGTTTCTTACAGCAGCGAGTCAAAGAACAATTACACTGCTACACAGGTTCTATACAGTTGCCCGTCGCCGTAGCGTAGCGGTAGCGTTACCGCATTCCACCCAGAGGACTCCGGTTCGATTCCTGGCAGGGGACTGGGTGTAGGGTGTCCTTCATCATCATTGACTTTCAAGACGCCTATGTGTCGTCTCCCAAAATAGACTCGCAATACGGCGGCCCAACTCCCCGAATGGGGCTCCCCGGCGATCAATGCCATACAATTATTTCATTTTTTCTCTATACAGTTATTTTATAGGGCCTGTTTATACCGTTATTATTTCGTTTCACTGCAAATTACTGTTCTGACAGTTAATGACACACACATTTTCAGACTCCCCGCGTGATATTTTCAATATTTTAAAGTTTTACAATCTTCATTTTACTTCGTTTTGTGTCCGACTTGTCGTCGCACGATTTAATATTTTGTACCGCGTATCGGTACATTGGGCGGGCAGCGGTGAGGCGTCACCACAAGGGCTTTGCTTAGGGTCACCAGCGTGGCGGTAGGAGGCGTGCGATAGAAAATTAATATTTAGACGAACAAAAACAGGTGGCATGTTACTTGATTCATACAAGGCAGCCACAACGGTCATCTGGTCACTCAATCCTAGTTGCAGGTTGCCTATCTAACGAATTGCACGGACATAAAAAACTTTATTTTCATATTTCATATGATTATTGAACAAATTTAAACATTTAACATGCTGTCATAATCTACACATTAAGATGTATAATCTTGCCTCAAAGATTTAGCACAATAAATCACGTATTTAACTTAGAAATTGTGTTAAGTCTCGAGGCAATATAACACAAGGCACGCAAACCACCCAGTTCATATTCATCCAGTGTTTGAGAGTGCTTGTACTTAGCGGCTTCCGACAAACTTTCCACATAATGTGAACCATTTTCGAAACTTATTCTCGGTTAGATCCCCACAATACAATGCAAGAAAAATAGTTTATCGTTTACCACATATTCTGTTCACGCAGAAATGCTTCAGCATCAGGAATGGCATTTTAATGTCTTACTTTTTTACTACTAACTCTATTAGTAATAGATTTTCCAAACAGTATTTACATATACCGCTGAATTCACCTGAAAAATTATATCATTGCATGACTTATTCACTATCCCACAAAATAGTAAAAGTTTATTGCTTACTAAAGGTTCTTTGTTTATGTGGTAAAACTTCAACATTACGAATGTTTTAATTTTTTTATTTATATTACCTCTATACGCTACCCATTCTTCAGACAGCAGCCAGATATACCACTCAAGACAGGTACAAAATTATATCAGTGTCCAACACATATTTTAGGAGAAAATCTAGTTTTTCAAAGAAATGTAAATAATTCTCAACATTGTCTGTATAAATGCTTAAGAGTTGTGCGTTTGTCATCTCTGATCGGGAGGGCAATATGTCCCCGACCTGCGTTGTACGCCGTTGCCAGAAAAAAATTGCTGGTTGTTACATCTGAATATGCCAGCCGAAGTGGCCGTGCGGTTCTAGGCGCTGCAGTCTGGAACCGTGGGACCGCTACGGTCGCAGGTTCGAATCCTGCCTCGGGCATGGATGTGTGTGATGTCCTTAGGTTAGTTAGGTTTAACTACTTCTAAGTTCTAGGGGACTAATGACCTCAGCAGTTGAGTCCCATAGTGCTCAGAGCCATTTTTTTACATCTGAATACCGCATGGTAGTTAGTCAAATTACAATGACCCAACACACATCAAAGTTATGTCCGTGGGGTTCAAATGGTTCTGAGCACTATGGGACTTAACAGCTGAGTTCATCAGAACTACTTAAACCTAACTAACCTAAGGAAATCACACACACCCATGCCCGAGGCAGGATTCGAACCTGCGACCGTAGCAGCCGCGTTGTTCCGGACTGAAGCGCCTAGAACCACTCGGTCACCGCGGCCGGCCAACCGTAGGGAAAATCGATAAAACTGTTTCTCATCAATAAACAAATCTGTAACGTATAGGGCGAGCTTATTCAGCGCCCATTACCTTACCGAATAATACGTGACTGACTGTTCACCTTAGCCACTCCATGCAATGATAACATGGTCATAGCGAGAACAACAACCTAGATGCAAACGCAGGGTATATCTATTAGTGGGTCGCCGAACCATGGAAAAGTTTTAGGACAATTATAGGATGTTGAAATTTGCGTGAAATCTGCTTATAGCAGGTTTTTATTTGATCTAATTGGCCGACACAGTTCACTGGAAGTTGACGAAGGCGAAGTGGTCTAAAATCTCGATCAATATTACATAAAATGACGCCAACACTGGAGTGGGGGGGGGGAATTATAAGGAAAACTCCATGGAGAAAACACAGTAAGATATCCTTATCTGATCATCTCGCAACTGCAAAGTTAATGAGACAAAAATCACAAATTAGAATCAAATAGGTACCACACCAGAATAAGTAAGTAGCAAGACTCCCAGAAATATTGATCACGCTTTCACGATGCTGGCACTTTCATTTCTCCCAAATCAACAAAACGTATACCCATCAACACCGGATGGTACCCGGGAGTCTAACTTTAAAAAACTCTACATGAAGGGGCGATGCTGTTGCCAATGTGACTCAGGAGGATATCGCTTATCTCACGAAAAAAACTGGGGTATTGGAGCAGAAATTTACCATTCTTGGCATACAAAACGAACAGTAAAAGGCGTGACTCCTCAGTTCATTCTGTTCTCCACGCCAAGCCCGGTAGCATGGGAAACACATTCGAATGGATGCACCAACCTTCTGAAGTGAAGGCAGCTGAGTTTCTTATGCTAGTCAGCCACCACCGTAGCATTTTTTCCCCCTTGGTGAAGACAGGCATCGACTCTGTCACAAAAGCGCAGAGAAGGCTGCAGCGTCACTTAGATAAAAACCACTTATCTCCCTGTGGCGGCCAGCCTCTCCTATTAAGATTCGATAACTGCCTTCTGCCGACAAACACGAACCTGAGACCAGACAACACCACTTGCCAGTGAGAAAAATACAAAATTTTCGTCCGCAGTAATAATGTCCAGTATTCACAATAAACAATGGCAGAAAAATGAAACAATATCGGTTAGCTATATAAAATTAAGAAAGCTGTGTTGGAAGACAGCAGTTCTCGTATAACTCTACAATTTTTATCAAACGTTTGAATGTTTTTTAGAGTTGGGTTCATTAAGGAATTGAGGAGTTATGGTTTATTACTAGCTCTGCAGTTTTAAATACTTAACATCAGATCAAAGAATATCTGAAGATACAGTTAATGAGTGAAGCTACAATGACAGTAAGAAAAGCTTTACACCTTGAAAGCTTTGACCAAACACTACCAAACTGATACTCAAGTATTTACATGCCTTACGATAATTAAAACTTCATCCATACACAAGCTTACATTAAGAAAAGAAAAAAAGCCATTTCCACAGATGAAGACTATCGTGCAAACAATGTAGGTATTGGGTGTGTCTAACGTTACTGGAACTCTTCAGGCGGAGTTCGCAACACAGAGTTTCCAGAAGAGGTGCTCGTGCAGCTAATCGTCATCATCCGTACTTTGAGGAAATTCGATCTTGGACGTGGGTCATGGTAGCATCATACCGACAGATGACACAAACTGCCAATGACTACAATGACTGCAGGTTCAGTGTTGACGAGCTGTACTCTGTGCAACAGTGCGGCAGCAGTAGCACACCTGCGTCCTTCCAAGAGGACCACGCCCTGAGAATATCGTAGGATTGTTGGACTGTCTCTGACAGGAAAATGGATGACAACAGCTGGTGTCTGGATAGATTTTACAGGCACCATGTCAGTATGAACCGGCATGAACCGATTATTTGAAGCTGGGTTGACATTTCGCATTGCCACGCACCATTTATCGTTGATGTTATTCCTTAGAGAACAGGACATCTCCGATGTAGAGCCAGTCAACTGGGATAATGAGTGCTATTCTGCCGTTATATCTAGTGATTAGTTTCTGTTCTGTCTGTGGTGGTTAAATCAATGCTAACGTTTCTGAAGACGACTTAGTGAAAGGTCACATGAAGCAGCAGTTCTGGATACCCATGCCTCTCCAACTGATAGAAACAGTGTGGAAACGTGTTGGATATTTCAACGGGACTGTTTTGACCATTCTTGAAGGCAGGCTGAACGCTCGCCTGTACGTGGCAGAGTGGTAAACCCTGTTGTCATACACTTCATGACTAGAGCACAAAGTGGCATATTCCAGCAGGATAAAGCAGGACACCACTCTGCATTCATGCCAAAAATACCTTGAGGAATGTACTGATCCTTAACTCATCTATATGGTCCCATAAGTCACCATCCATAGATTACGGCAATGATGGTGATAGGAAGATGTACACATTCTTACTAGCCACCAGCAAGCAACCTTCTTCAACGTCAGAGGAAGTGTGTCAGATACGGCAAGAAATTTCTCAAGGTGATATTCAAAGGCTACTTGCTTCCATGCCACAACGAATGCAAGCATGTACTTGTGCGGTCAACCTCATACCGAAGTTACGATGGTCATCAGCTCTGAGTGGAATGCCGATTTAATCATTTAATACCTGTTAACTCTACAAATTTTTGTAAATGTCAGTCTGATGCTTCATCATGCTACATTTTATGTGTTTTCGTAACAAATCAAATAATCTGCGACGTATCATCTTTACATTAATTACAAAGGCCGCAGTGACTCACACACAGTGAAGTGCCTTTTGCCTGCTTGTGTCTCACAAAGATTCCATTCTCGCGTTATTTCCACCACTCTACTAACTACACCAAGAAACATAATCTTCCTACTTCGTTGCAAACCCTTTCGCTGCTGTGGATGTGTATACACGTCCTCCTACACCGTTCCTCAGGGCTGTGGTCGTGTATACACGCCCCGCTTGTGGAATCCTGCAGTGCTTAGGACATCTGTGTGCATTCCAGAGCCGCCAAACTCTCATTGCTGTGGACAGGTTACTTCCATATATCGGTAAATAAATAAATTACGGGTATTTATCATACAACGTACGTGCGTCACAGCGTGCTATCATCTGTAAAGAATCTCGTTTCGATATCTTGAATCGTTTATGAGATATGACGATTGTAATGACCTCACGATTCGTTGAGATGCACAAGGACGTGAACGGGCGAGTCTCTCGCAACCATCCGTCGGATAAAAAACCCAGTGTGTCGATAAAGGAATGAGATAGCGTTCTGCTCTTCATTTTAAATCAATAATTTTACCTACATTTCATTCACTGCAATGTACGCTATGTGATCAAACGTATCCCGACACCTGGCTGAAAATGACCTACATCAGTAATGCTGGAATTCAGTATGGTGTCGGCCCACTCTTAACCTCGATGACAGCTACCACTCTCACAGGCATACGTTCAATCAGGTGTTGGAAGGTTTCTTGGGAATTGGCAGCCCATTCTTCACGGAGTGCTGCACTGAGGACAGGTATCGATGTCGGTCAGTGATTCCTGGCACGAAGTCGGAGTTCCAAAACATTCCAAAGGTGTTCTGCAGGATTCATGTCAGGACTCTGTGCAGGCCAGTCCATTACAGGGATGTTATTGTGCCGTGTAACCACTCCGCCACAGGCCGTGTATTGTGAACAGGTGCTCGATCGTGTTGAAAGATGCAGCCGCCATCCCCGAATTGCTCTTCAACAGTGGGAAGCAAGAAGGTGCTCAAGACATCAATGTAGGCCTGTGCTGTGATAGTGGCACTCGTAACAACAAGGGCTGTAAGTCCCCTTCATGAAAAACACGCCCACACCATAACACCAGTGCCTCCGAATTTTACTGTTGGCACTACACACGCTGGCAGGTGACGTTCACCTGGCATTCACCACACCCACACCCTGCCGTCAGATCGCCACATTGTGTACTGTGATTTGGCACTCCACACGAAGTTTTTCCACTGTTCAATCGGTCCTTACACCACGCGAGGCGTCGTTTGGCATTTAACGGTGTGATGTATGCCATATGAGCAGCTGCTCGACCATGAAAACCAAGTTTTCTCACATTCCGCCCAACTGTCATAATACTTGCAGTGCGTCCTGATGCGGTTTGGAATTCCTGTGTGATGGTCTGGATAGCTGTCTGCATATTACACATTACGGCTCTCTTCAACTGTCGGCGGTCTCTGTCAGTCAACAGACGAGGTCGGCCTGTACGCTTTTGGCTGCACGTTTCGCTTCACGTTTCTGCTTCACTATCACATCGGAAACAGTGGACCTAGGGATGTTTAGGAGTGTGGAAAGCTCGCTCGCAGACGTATGACAAAAGTGACACCCAATCACTGACCGCGTTCGAAGTCCGTGAGTTCGGCGGAGCGTCCCATTCTGCTTTCTGACATTCTCTAATGACTACTTAGGTCGCTGATATGGTGTACCTAGCAGGAGGTGGCAGCAAAATGCAGCTAATATGAAAAACTTATGTTTTTGGGGGTGTCCGGATCTTTTGATCACATAATGTATGAAGTAAAATCAACTATAAACTAAAAATTTAAGCACTGTTCCTTTACCTCTGCAACCTTTCTCAAATTTCATGCAATGTTTTACTTAATTTGATGCAGCGCAGTAAGTGCGATGGGTAACGAGAAGAAATTCAGCAGCGTGGGATTAGCCGAGCGGTCTAAGGCGCTACAGTAATGGACTGTGTGGCTGGTCCCGGCGGAGGTTCGAGTCCTCCCTCGAGCGTGGTTGTCTGTGTTTGTCGTTAGGATAATTTAGGTTAAGTAGTGTGCAAGCTTAGGGACTGTTGACCTTAGCAGTGAAGTCCCATAAGATTTCACACACATTTGAACATTTTTTTGAAGAAATTCAGTTCTTTATTGAGCGAAAACATCAGACTGTAAGATGGGCAAAACTTTTCGAAAAATCGAATGATAAATGTTTCAAATCGCAAGGAACGCCGTCTGTCAGCACATGAACCAGCGTTTGACAAGCAGTAGAGCCATAACAAAAGCCGCCCTCAGCACGAAATTATGAGAGCATATCTGTAGCAGCGTAAGGGTTAATAGTTTGAGATCCTTTAGTAGGTTGAGGAAGCACAAAAATTAGGTATTTATTTTCTTGGTGTAAAATCAAACATTACAATCTTATTTCATAACAAAGATAATAGTATGTGCGTTCATATAATATAAGAAAAAGTTTCTCTTTGAATTTGCCTCTCAGGTTTTCCGCCAGAGGCAGGCTTGTCCACCTTCATAACCGTCAACAGTACTGCGAGACTTAGATGACTTTTGAGAAAAGAAAAGGTGTGCCAAAATATACTAGAAACGTTAGAGCTTGGAGATGACGCCAGCGTTTGCTGATTGCCCATGAACGATTTTGCAACAGATCATTGCTGGTCATATTGAGACTTGACACTATTATTGTTTTAAAATTTGTCAAACCTACCGTTAAAACAGTGGCAGTTCAGAAAACGGTCGAGTAGTTCATTTACAGAGAGCATTTAAAATTAAAAGGGTCGTAAAAATAATTTGCGTAATTTCGCCGTGGCCCTGCTGCCGTCACGATGATTTTGTGACCATCGGCCAGTAATGGCTGTTGTTCTAAAATATATGGCTGCTCTGCGCAACATGACTAAAGAGGATCAGCACTCCCCGTGAGACTAAATTCAAATGTTCGTATGTGTGTGAATTCCTAAGGGCCAAGACTGCTGAGGTCATCGGTCCCTAGACTTACACTAAGGACAACACTCACACCCATGGCCGAGGGAGGACTCGAACCTCCGGCGGGAGAGGCCGCGCAATCCGGGACATGGTGCCTCTAACCTCGCGGCCACTCCGCGCGGCCCCGTGAGATTGAGGTACACTTAGGCATACCATTACCTACAGTGAGGTCCATTTAAGATGAGCATTTAGCTCTGAAAAAGATCCTGTTTCCGTTGGATTCCACATGGTTTGACCGAAGTTCAGAAACAGGCTAGTGCTATTTCGTCTGAGAAAGCCGAATCAGGTAATTCAAAATCGTAACAAGAGAGTGATGTTGGATACCTTCGGACCAGCTGGAAACTTGAGTACGAAGCAACTAATTGGTTTTTCCACGATGAACGGAAACCAATAAAAGAGGTTCGTTAGGGAAGTGCTTCCGCGAAAATTATGCTTGTGTCTTTGGTTGCACTGTTCATATCGCGACCATTGCTTACAAGGCGTCCGCCCTTTCCGTTAGCGTCGATTTCGTCCAAATTTTCAGAACAACGTAGTATTTTTAGCGCAAGTCAGGAACAGCATAAACCATTTGTATTAGCTTAGTTTCCATTCAGCGGCTGGCGCAGGGGAATGAGTACAGAACTATAACACTTTCAATTTTTGCGTTACACACACTGAAATGAAGAGAAATAATTCTTAATATTTTCATAAAAACCCTGAAAAGGGAACGGAATGGAAAATTGGGATTACAAATAAATTACTAGCAAGTGATTGTGATTAACAAGGTGTATAAAAGAACTCCGTATATATAGTTAGATATTTTTGTTACTTTGCAGTTGATCAATTACGCGTGATCCGGTAATGTTCTTCGTAAAAACGGGGACAGCAGTAATTTTCTCGGAATCTTGCCCACCTTATAAACGCCGCGTGTTTATAATTACTTGATTGTTCCAAAGTTTTTATAGAAAATCAAATTTGGTTTATTTTTATCAAAGTTTCTTTCTCATCACGCAGTTTCTCAGCAATTCGTGTGTCGCGCATAATTACTCCAAATACTGGCGAAGACAGCTGGTGACGTTCAACAGCATGTTTTGTGACGAAGCATTATTTCGGGCTATTTTCAGTGTACGTAACGCGAAAATTGAAAATTAAAAACAGTTTTCATGCGGACTCGAGTCCATGACCCTCGCATTACCGTTCTGCGCTCATTCCTCTGCACCAAATAGAAGCTTAAACCTACGATAACATAAACTACTTATACCTCTCCCGACCCATGCGAAAAATGCTATTTCTTTCCCAACGCGTTACCAAACTGAGTTCCCACAACTGTCACTCTCATTTCTGGGCAAGACCTGCAAATACCACTACTTCGGACGAAATCTACGACGAAAAATTTTTCGCGGTTCTCTTGTTAGATTTGCGAAGAAATGTTCTGCCTCAAAGATATTTTGCCACAAGTGATGGATGAAATAAGAAAAACAAATGAAAACGTCGCATCACTCATCATCACGGGAATGCCGCTTGTTATACAGTGGTTTAGAAAACTTGGACACTCTGAAGGAGGAGTGTTTCTCATTGCCCTTTTCAACCGATTTATCACCCACCGCTTTCTTTACATTTCCTGCAGTCGACTTCTTTCTGTTCCTTTACACGAAACAAAATGACGTAGACAGTGATTTTCATCACCTCAGGAATCTATAATTCTTTTCAAAAGCAAGTTTTTGTGGTGTGCACGTCAGGTGTTAGACATAGGTTCTAAATTACATAAAGAAGTGTGAGCACGCACTTGAATCTACAAAAGCCAGCCAACAATTTTCTAGAATCTTAAAATCTCTCGTTTCCATGTGAAAATATATGTTTTCTGCAGCAGGAAAATTAGGGATACAAGAACGTGGCGTCGGATATTCTAAAAGATTACATTTCAAGGTTCGAAAATTCTGGAATACTTACAACAACTTTCATTAGGGATAACTTTTGAAATACGGTTTTCAGAAGAGACAAAACGTTCTTTCCAAAGAAAGGAATGAGTGCTTTTAACTGAGGCATGTCACTACAAAAACACAGTTATTAGCGGGTTCGAAATCAAAAATAGTAAAGTTTGAATATTTGTTTTAATAAAATGTTTCTACGTTAACTATTTACACCGTTGTCCTCAGTGCCTTTAAATTCTACAATGAATCATACTTTTTTCAAAATATATCTACGATAAGAATTTCAAAATTTTATACGTACATGGTACATGCATTGCTTCTGTAAAAGACACGATAAAAGAAAAAATGGTATTTGTTTTTAAAGTTGGATTGGAGCAAGCGGCCGTGTACCACGTTGATGTGTTCACCACGTGACTGCAATGGATGTGTGCCTAGTGTAACAACATATGTGTGTTGTATGACGAAGAGAAAGGGGAAAGATAGAAACCCATTACCCAACGAAGGTGAACATTCAGATAGGCTAAGAAGTAGATAACGCCAATGTCGGGCTACTCTTCACTTATAGGACACCACGGAAACTGCAGTCTGTTTACAAAACAGCTTGAACAGAAAAACTTAGTTCATGGTTGAATACAGACGTTAGTATGGGTCACGTTGGACTAACAAGGGACTTGGAATGTATACAAAGGAGGGTGATGTGAATGATCAAAGATGTGTTTGACTGAATATAAAGTATAACAGATATGTTGAAAATCTTAACCGGCAGGCCACCGAAAAAAAATTAACCTGACATTTGGCTTACGTAACTTCAAGAACCGTTTTTTAAGGCGGAAGCTTTGAACATTATTCGACCCCCGACGTATCGGTGTTGCAGAGATGGAGCAGATAAAATCAGATAAAAATAGCTCCGGCCAGAGGCGAGCTTTCAAACATTTTCCCACGTTTCGTTCATGAATGTAATGAGAAGAACTCCTTGCAATAAGAAGTATTCTCTACCACGAACTTCCCGGTAATTCACTGCGTATACTCGCAGATACAGAGCTTATGAGTGTCACATTTTGTGGCAATTTCAGGACTGACTGCAGTTATACCGTGCTTGTTTTTACTTTTGTACTTCTGTTTATTCATTTTGTTGAAATAAGGGTACGGAGCAATTTGTTTGAATGAGGTTCAAAGGAGTTGCACCGCTATCTGTTATTGATCGATTGTGTTTGCAGGCACTCTCTGAGGACATTGTCCAAGACTGTGCTTTACATTCCATGCCATTCGTTAATTCAAACATTCCCTCGCCGAAGTTATTATTCGCTATACACCTTACTGGATTGGCGCAAACGGATCGTCCGTACTATTCGTGTCGCTGTCGCCGTAATGTGTTTGCATTTTTGCCCTGTCCTGGTCGTTACATTGCTTTTACTGTTTGAAATAAATACGGGTGATGCGAACAAAGTGCCCGTTTTATGTCCATCTTGTTTTATTAATGTCACCTTTTATGTCTCTCGTGGTGTCGGCTACGCTGTGTTAAAATTTTACTGTTCACAGTTTGCCAAACTCGGCAGTTTTATTATTCTACTTGTAGCTGTACTATAACTGACATTTTTGCTTTTATATGAAGAATATCAATACTAGGCAAAAATGAGAATGTGAGACAGGGATGCACTGTCTTTCTATCACTATGTAATATCTACGTAGGTGGTTTGATATGAAACCTGTATTATATCGACAGTGCTCCTTTGGGGATCAAATTAGGAGCCTTACTCTAAGCTTGCGATCAAGGTATTACATAAGAAAGTGAAGACAAACTGCTGAGGACGGTTTACAAGCTATATCTCCAGAGATCTGTATATTATTTAAAGATTTCGGTAAATAAATCTAAGGTAATGGCTTACCTGGAAAGGGAATCAGTGAGATGAAAAATCTGTTTTGATAATAACACTTTCTAGCAAGTGTCTCATTTTCAGATAACTTGCCTATGACGTCGTCTATGGAAATAGCCTTTTTTCCTTTTTTTGTAGGTTACAGCAAAAAATCTGCCAACCAATTGCACTATCATTTCATTTGCAAAAACAGACATAATGTCTTATGGGATAACAGCAATCAGTGATTTTATAATGTTACTTTAAATCCGTCTTGATTGCAAATTTTTTTTTTATTATTCATATGACCGGTTTCGGTTCATTCAGAACCATCTTCAGATCTGTAAAAATAATTATACTAATTTACTATTTCACGAAAGCAAATCTTTTTCATCCTATCTTATCAACATAAAATGTACCAGAACGTACCTGATATTTAAGTTACAGGAGTAACCCGTCCAATTCAGCAACTTTCACATGCTACGTCACATAAAATTGGTTGGCAGAGTGCACGTCATTTATATTAATTATAACACTATTACCGACAGGTGGCGTCTGGTACATTTGTTACATTCCATTTGCACATACTGTATTCAGTAGATCTTTTTTATATTAAAAATATTTAATTAAAATTGTAGATGTCAAAGCTAAAATCTGTACTTGTCAGGATTAAAAAACAGTAAAATTATCATTTTTATACGATCTAACAGGCATAGGGCGATTTATATATCTATGGTGCTGGTGTGAACTTGTTTTCTTCTACGGTCTGCTTCCGTGGTTCCCGCCACTTTGGTGTTGTGCCGCGGTCCGCTCAGTCGTCTGCTGTCCATCGCCGCGGGCAAGAGGGCCGCACAGGAGGGCCCCGTCAACGATGCCAGGCGTTGCACGCGTCTTCCGGCTTCTCCACCGCGCACCATCTCTCATCCTTCGGCCTGGATCTCCATACGCAACAGTTGTCATCTTAGTAGGTCGTCATAAATGCTAAAATAGGCGTTATGATTGAATTCGCTTTGTTCGTTGAGGATTAAATCCGGATCTTTATTTTTGTGGGTGTATATTTCGATCTCTTCTAAAATCTTAAGGAACCGTCCCTTGTGAGCTCTATGCAGGATGTCTAAGTTGTTTTCAATATTCGTGACTGAGTGCTTTGTCGCAGCCATATGCGCCCCAAAAGCTGTTTTGTTTTGAGAGTAGGTGTGCTCCCTGAATTTTCAACTGCAATATATGCGATACTCCTTGATATTTTCTGTATCAAATCATGCCATTCATTTTAACTACATTTTCTCTCTTAGATTTCCTCACACGAGTAAGGTTTCTGCTTTTGGTTTCCTTTTAAAAAATTTTGCCTAACGTTGCCTACATTTACCGACTGAACTAACTTTTATTTGGAATGAGGTATCAGCGTTAGCAGAGCTGCCCGGCAGGGCGTGTTTTAAAGCGCCACTTCCGGATCGAATACGTCCGGCGTTTTAACGACGAGGTCACTGTGCCGGCCAGCCTGGGTGCGGTATTTAGGCGGCTTTCCACGTCCAACTACGTGAATACCGCGCTGGCACCCAAGTACCACCTCATTTACACTATTCGCAAACACTTAGAATTTTTGCACACTTTCACATGAATCACACTACAGACAGACAGTTGGGGTAATGTATTCCATTCTGAGAGCAGCAAGGGCATTCGGCCACCCCTTACATTACCCGTGCCAAATCCGTTAACAACCATGGTCCTCGGTACGCCGTTGCCTTCGTCCTGTAACGGCACTGGCTCAAATGGGATTAAACTTCAAATCTTGTAACCCGATAGCCTCATATAAAGACATGGATTTTTTTATTTTCCGTGACAAATGATAATCCTAGTAGGATACATCCATCAGAAAGTTGAGGTATCGAATTTTGGCCGGCAGCTGTGGCCGAGCGGTTGTAGGCGCTTCAGTCTGGAGCCGCGCTGCTGCTACGGCCGCAGGTTCGAATCGTGCCTCAGGCATGGATGTGTGTGATGTCCTTAGGGTAGTTAAGTTTAAGTAGTACTAAGTCTAGGGGACTGATGACGTCAGATGGTAAGTCCCAGAAAGCTTGGAGCCATCTGAATTTCGAATTTTGGCCGACAGTGTGTCTAAATATTCAAATCAGAACCGTAACGAAGTATCATTTATTCACTTGAGTGCTGTGTCGGCAAGCAAGGTAGCAGCGACGAAGCTGTATCTTTTGGACAGTAAAGTCAATAAATCAATCAAGATGGCTATGACAGTATTTAGGCTAGAAAGAGCAGACAGACAGTTGTTACCACCTCACCTGGACAATGAAGTGTCATCATTTACTTCCAGTATGATGGACAAAGTTTAAGTGGATTCTAAATCGTCCTCTGGAGAAGTATGTGCCGAGTAAGTGTATTAAGGACGGGAAAGATCCACCGTAGTTTAACAAAGAAATTCAAAAAATTTTGAAGAAGCGGAGGCTGTTGCAATATCGGGTCAAAAGGCAACGCGCAAATGACGACAAGCGAAAGTTAATACAAATTCGCGCGTCTGTAAAAAGATCAATGCATGAAGCTCACATCAACTACCACTATCACACCTTAGTAGTAGATCTTGGTGAGAACCCTACAAAATTCTGGTCCTACGTAAAATCGTTAAGCGGGTCCAGGCTCCTAGCCAGTCACCCGTTGACCAGTGTGGGGTGACAGCGGAAGGTAGCAAAAAGAAAGCCGAAGCTTTAAATTCCGCATTTAAGAAATCGTTGACGCAGGAGAATCGTACAAACGTACCGTCGGTTGACCGTCGCACAGACTTCCGAATGGAGGACGATGATAAGCATCACTGGCGTGCAGAAACAACTGAAAGAGTTGAAAGCAAATAAGTCGTCAGGTATTGATGGAATCCCAGTTTGGTTTTACACAGAATACCATACAGCATTGGCCCCTTACTTGGCTTGCATTTATTTCGAGTCTCTCGCCTAGCGCAAAGTCTCAAGCGAATAGAAAGGAACGCAGGTGACTCCATAATGTAAGAAGGAAAAAGAACGAAGAAAATTGGAAATTTTTGGTAAGGTCTTATGGGACCAAACTGTTGAGGTTATCGGTCCCTAAGATTAAGCAGTACTTAACCTAACTTAAACTAAGTTACGCGAAGGACAACACACAGAGCCATGCCCGAGGGAGGACTCGAACCTCCGACGGGGGAAGCAGGAAAAAGAATGGACTCGCAAAGTTACTGAGCAATAAACCAAGACATCGGTCTCCTGCAGAATTATTGAATATATCATTAGCTCAAATTAACAAATTTCCCTGAGAAAGAAAAGCTTCTGTTGACATATTAATACGATTTCAGAAAACATCGCTCGTGCGAAACTCAGCTAGCCCTTTTCTCACGTGATGTCGCATGAACTACGTATGAAGGGAACAGGCGGATTCCATATTTCTAGATTTCTGCAAAGCATTTGACACGGTGCCATACTGAAAACTGTTAATGAGGGTACAAACATACGGAATACGTTTCCAGATATACGAATGAGTACAAGACTCCCTAAGTAACAGAATCCAGTAACCTGTCCTTGACGGCGAGTGTTCATCAGAGACATAGGTGTCGTCGTGGGTGCCCCCAGGAAGGTCTGGTAAGTTCGATGTTATTTTCTGTACAAGTAAATGCTCTGGTGGACAGAGTAAGAAGCACTCTACGGCTGTTTTTGCTGATGATGGTGTGGTGTGCGGGGTGGTGTCGTAGTTGAGTGACTGTAAGAGGATACAAGGGACCTTAGACAAAATTTGTAGTTGATGTGATGAATAGCAGCTAACTCCAGATGCAGGAAAAACGTAAGTTAGTGCGGATGAGCAGCAAAAACTGAGTCGTAGTGTTCGGATACAGCACTGGTAGTGTTCTGCTTGGCGTCACGTCGATTAAATACCTAGGCGTAACGTTGCAGAGCTGTATGAAGTGGCATGGGCGTGTAAGGACCGTAGTACGGAAACCGAATGGCCTACTTTGGTTTGTTGGAAGAATTTAAGGAAACTGTGGTTCATCTGTAAAGGAGACCGGGTATAGGACACTAGTGTGAGCCGTTGTTGAGTACGCGCCAAATCGGATTAATGAAGCAGTTCGAACAACCAGTGGAGTTGATGTTCTGTTCGAGGAGCACTGTTGAGAAACCTTAGAGACCCGGAATTTGAGGCTGACTGCAGAACGATTCTACTGCCGGCAACCCACATTTCAGGTAAGGACAATGAAGATAGATTACGGAGATTAGAGCTTCTACATTCGCCACGTACCATATGGTGGCTTGCGGAGTATGTAGCTTTATTAATTTAATATTGAAGCCCAGCTGTTCATCCTCTTACGTGTGCAAAAAAATTTTCTCGACGATAACAGTACTCTATCAAGGTGGTATCTGTTCTTTCGGTCAGATACCATCTTTATAAAGTTAAGTCTAACCGGCCATTGACTTTCTTCTGTGCGGATGCACACATATTGCTCTAACTGTTACGGGACTCGGTAAGATTGCCTGCCGCGAGTAATGAGTGAAATGGGCAGTACGAATGTAGTGTGTGGATATTAAGTTGTGAATGTGGGTCCCACGGGGAGCGTGCTAGGGATAAATCCTTGCATTCGCACTATCCTCTATGGCCTCGGTGGCTCAGATGGCTAGAGAGTCTGCAATGTAAGCAGGAGATCCCGGCTTCGAGTCCCGGTCGGGACACACATTTTCAACTGTCCCCGCTGATGTAGACAGCTTAGGGCCTTGATTTATCATTTCATAACAGTACTCTGTCAACACCCGCTGGATATGAGCTACTGAGTACTGTCGTTCATTAACGTTCGTGTTGCAGAGGTCTGCTCTGCTAAGACAGCTACAGAGGGGTGGTGAGCCATTCTTCTGGTTGTCAGGGTAGCGTTCTACTCTCCTACCTAGGTGTTGTGGCTGCCACGGGATGGCGGAGACTACAGGAATCTGTCGGCAGATTAACGGTTGGACTTCAGAAAACTATTCCTCGTTTAGCTAGATTAGATACGGGTGCTCAGCGTCGTCCAGTGGGGCGCAGCCTGGGATTGACCCACGGTGTCTTCGTATCGGTGTGGCGGCGGCGGGTGTGTGTGAAGGACAGACCCGCTGGTGGGAGGCGCTGAGTGGCGCAGTCGGCCAGCTGGGGCTGGTAGCGCAACATTCCTGCAGGTCGGGGCGATGGCACTGAGCACAGCTGGGAGCGGCTGGGTAAAGGCTTCAGTGGGATCCCCTGCGCGACCCAACGGCGTCGGTCACCTGACCCCGAGCAGCGAGGTCCGTGGTGATCCAATGGAGGCAGCAGCCAGAAGCAGAGGCGGCACGGAGCTGCGAACCCTGGATATCGGCGTACGAGTGTGGGCTGATGATAACAACTGCTGTCAAATGGACACCGCTGCAGCAGTCCGGTTATGGTTGCCATCTCGAACTTCCTTGATGGCTGGGTCAGTGCATATAAATAACCCCCTGGTGAATGAAATTAATAAAACTTCTAAGTTTTTACACTCACTTCACACCAACGAATTCAATCAAGGCAGCCACAATGATGGCTTTCCCATGTATGTATACATCTCAAGGTGAAACTTCCCCTTTGAATGTAAAGAAAGACTACTTCCCCTTTGAATGTAAAGACTAACAGTGCTGGAAAAACTCTTACGTTATTTGATTCTGAAACAGCTGAGTAAAACTGAACGTACTGAGCCTACTTTCTCTTTACTTACTCTGATCATTTCTAAACTGACACACAATATTTTAGCGCAACGCAGTCTGACTTTCAATAATCCCTACAAAAGAATAGCCCTGACTAACACTAACTTATACCTTTCATGAATCACTTACCTTACAAAAACGTTTATTACTCGAACTACTGCAATACAGTGAGCGCCAAATACTGCCAGCTAAATAAAAGATTCTAACTACTGAAGGCACTAACTACTGATAGGCATAGTTAGCAAATGAAAGATTTTGATAAAGAACAAACAATATATTTTCCTTAATAATGTTGAAAAGTCATTATACCGGGTGGTCCATTGATAGTGACCGGGCCAAATATCTCACGAAATAAGCGTCAAACGAAAAACCTACAAAGACCGAAACTTGTCTAGCTTGAAGGGGAAACTAGATGGCGCTATGGTTGGCCCGCTAGACGGCGCTGCCATAGGTCAAACGGATATCAACTGCGTTTTTAAAAAATAGGAACCCCAATTTTTATTACATATTCGTGTAGTACGTAAAGAAACACGAATGTTTTAGTTGGACCACTTTTTTTGCTTTGTGACAGATGGCGTTGCAAGTCACAAACGCATAAGTACGTGGTATCACGTAACATTCCGCCAGTGCGGACGGTATTTGCTTCGTGATACATTACCCGTTTTAAAATGGGCTGTTTACCAATTGCGGCAAAGGTCGATATCGTGTTGAGGTATGGCTATTGTAATCAAAATGCCCAACGGGCATCCTGGACGACATCATCCAAGTGTCCTGATCGTTTTCCGGATATTTACGTTATTTAAGGAAACAGGATGTCTGCAGCCACATTTGAAACGTCAACCACGAACTGCAACAAATGATGATGCCCAAGTAGGTGTTTTAGCTGCTGTCGCGGCTAATCCGCACATCACTAGCAGACAAATTGCGCGAGAATCGGAAATCTTAAAAACGTCGGTGTTGAGAATTCTACTCCATCGATTGCACCCATACCGTATTTCTATGCACCATTAATTGCATGGCGACGACTTTGAACGTCGTGTACAGTTCTGCCACTGGGTACAAGAGAAATTACGGGACAATGACAGATATTTTGCACGGGTTCTATTTAGCGACGAAGCGTCATTCACCAACAGCGGTAACGTAAACCGGCATAATATGCACTATTGGGCAACGGAAAATCCACGATGGTTGCAACAAGTGGAACATCAGCGACCTTGGTGGGTTAATTTGTGGTGCGGCATTATGGAGGAAAGATAATTGGCCCCCATTTTATCGATGGCAATCTAAATGGTGCAATGTATGCTGATTTCCTACGATGTTTCACTGCATGACAGAATGGCGATGTACTTCCAACATGATGGATGTCCGGCACGTAGGTAGCGTGCGGTTGAACCGGTACTGAATAGCATATTTCATGACAGGTGGATCGGTTCACCGGATCTGAGGTCCCCGATTTCTTTCTGTGGGGAAAGTTGAAGGATGTTTGCTATCGTGATCCACCGACAACGCCTGACAACATGCATCAGCGCATTGTCAATGCATGTGCGAATATTACGGAAGACGAACTACTCGCTGTTGACAGAAATGTCGTTACACGTATTGCCAAATGCATTGAGGCTGACGGACATTATTTAAAGCATTTATTGCATTAATGTGGTATTTACTGCTAATCACGCTGTAACAGCATGCGTTCTCAGAGATGATAAGTTCACAAAGGTACATGTATCACATTGGAACAACCGAAATAAAATGTTCATACGTATCTACGTTCTGTATTTTAATTTAAAAAACCTACCTGTTACCAACTGTTCGTCTAAAATTGTGAGGTATGTTTGTGACTATTACAGCGCCACCTATCACAAAGCGAAAGTAATGCTCCAACTAAAACATTCATATTTCTTTACGTACTACACGAATATGTAATAAAAATGGGGGTTCCTATTTTTAAAAAACGCAGTTGATATGCGTTTGACCTATAGCAGCGCCATCAAGCGGGCCAACCATAGCGCCATCTGGTTTCCCCCTTCAAGCTAGACAATTTCGTTCTTTGTACTTTTTTCGTTTGGCGCTTATTTCGTGAGATATTTGGCCCGATCACGATCAATGGACCACTCTTATATATAAGTTCATGACATCCAGTCTTACAGATTTCCTTTTTCTGACGGACCCACATCCAGATCGTCCGCTCGTAGTAACCTCTCAAAACTCTGGCATTTCTCTCCCCACGTCCACCACTGCTGGCGGTTCACTTCCAACTGCCCAACGCTACACGCTGTTCACATCCAACTGCCCAACGCTACACTAACGAATAATCCAACAATGAGTCCAACCAGCCACAGACTGCACACAGCACAGCGAGTGATTTTCACACAGAGGGCTACGTGGCGTTACGAAAATAAAAACCTAATCAGCCTACTTACAAAGGTAGTCTGCTGCATTTAGCGAGGCTCACACGATTTCAGACAGTCTCATGCTTTCTTTGCACACGTTTCATGGCAGTTAGCAACGCATTCGAGTTCAGTAGAGCTTGCTATACTTTTTATTTCGACAACACACATACATGCTACTATTTTTGCACTCATGTGACCTCCCACACCGAAAGGCCCTGTTTGTCTCCCCGACTATCGATTTATCACTACCTTTCTCCTCGTCGTATAGTTTGTAACGCTACCGCCCTGCTCGGACGTACGTTATCTCTATAAAGCCTGTACTGTAATAATTTCACGGGCTTCACCTTATAAACAAGGATTTTAGTACATAAGTTGACCGCGTGTACCTAATAGAAGCAAGATCGGACTTGTACTCAGTCAATAACTACAGTGATGTATCAAGCAAAAGCAAAGTATAATCACTCTTTCGCATGGACAAGAAGTACACACAGTAGATGCTACCTATAATTAATAATTCGGTCGCCAGCCTACTTAGGCAATGAGTGAGTTTTTCCTTGTACAAGTGGGTGCATGTACAAGCGTAGTAACACGTAGTAATGATGCGTTATATTGCAAAGTTTGGAACCAAAAAAAATCCACTGAACTAAAGTTTTCTCTTTTTGTACTACTTTGGACGAGCTAAATTTACACAACACCACGCAGTAATGATTACTACGAACTGCATTTTGTATGTTGAGCAGACTGAAATCGGGCATAGATTGCCCTAGCATCGACAATCTTGAAAGTACACACACAATATCACTATTAATGATGGAAAAATACTAATACACTTAAGATTAATATAGACTTAGCTTTACTGGTCAAATCTGATCAACACATTTCAAGGTTTGAAAGAATGGACAAGAAAAAGGGGGGGGGGGGGGCCTGAAACTGTTATGGTCGTTATACTGAAACTATTAAGTACTGAAGGCAAATTTACACTCAAATTTAGCAATCCATGGATAACTACTCTTTTGTCTTACTTCTGAATAATTTAACTGTCATTATTTCTGTCTCAGATTAATTAAATAACATCGCTAACTCAATTCAAAAAAAAAAACTCTCTTCCAGTTTAGTCATACTTTTGTTCTTTACCAACATTTGCAATAACACACAGAACTTTAGACTTCTTTATAGCATAGGTTTGCCTGCTGATAATTCTTATTAACACTAATTTTAACTTTCAGTTCAGGATACTCGGTTTGCACAATACGAGGTAAGGATCCTGTCTAGGTCAGTGATCAGGATAAGTCATGGCTAAGGCAATTCTGGTAAAAGTCACGTTATTATTGAACAGTTAGAAACATTTTCGACACTGGTCCACACAGATACACTTCTAAAGATGAAATAAATGTTTGACCTGTGCAAGTCGGTGCGACGGTTGGCGGGCAGCGAGATAGCGGGCAGCACGGCGCACATACAAGCACGGCTAAGGCTCACACAACATCGGCACTTTCCATCTTCTTAGCGTCGTAATCTTTCCAATTTTGTGCCTCAGAATATAGCCATGCCAAGTAGTCGTCGGAATCGGTTCATCCGAGGCTCAATGGAATCCACTTTTCCTGGGTAGCCTCCTCGGTACAGTACGTGTACTTTCGACTGTTGCTCGCCTCCGACTGTTATACTGTGCCCGTTGTGCCGAACCGAGCCAGTGTGCGTTTTCCCGCCTCGCCTGCCTCCACCTTCTCCCGCTCCCCTACAGGTAGGGTATTCACCACAGGTTTTCTACTACACATATCCTAATGCATTACCTACGTATGGACCAAGTGTATAAATTACAATTTTCACATCTTACAATAGTTTTAACATTAAATACACTTTCCTTTGATTACCACATTATTGAAATCTAACATAAATAATAATATTCATTTCAAAAGTTGCTCACAGTCTCTTTAACATAACGATACGAACCGAAAAAAAAGTTCACAACATTGCTTACATTAATTTATCTAAATTCATAAGGAAAAAAATTATTATATGTACAGTTGTCGTTACACATGCCCTTGTTTCCAGAAAATTTTCTTAAGTCCAAATTTTATGGGAACACTAAATCTTGCAATTATACAGTGGTTCCGAATCTTTACTTAATTGTCCAAAAAGATTTACACTACATAGTTCCTTTTACTCACTGTATATAGGTTTACACTTTTTTAACACATCAAGAATAATTACTTGTCATTTGCTCAAGCGCCTTTTGCACAGTCCAACTTCCCATCATAACATCACTAAAATAGCAATTTAATCATTTTTTTCTAAATTTCTCAAAGAAATAATTTAAAATTCTGAAATACAAACATTTAACTACAAAAACAATTGCATATTTTGTATACACTATAAGATAATTTGTCGCTGCTTGCTTTGAATAGCAGTCCATTTTCTTACTTACTAAACAAAACACACACATATATATTCAGAAAATTAACTACACATATTTGCTGCCTATTATGCGGATTTGGGCAGTCCTTTTCACTTCATATTGTCACATCTCCTGGATCACATTTACAATTTTCCATCGATTATTTATCTGCCCTCATTGGTATTTGGCAGTCCTTCATATTGGTAATCTGAAACTCACATAACTACATTAGCACACATTCAAGGGTATACAGACATTTACAAAGATTAGATACATTTAGAATAACTTGGGTTCAGCATAAGATACAGCACATTTACTCGTTCCTAGGACCATACAGTTTCAGGTCCACAATATTTCTTACACCTAAAGGTCTTTTGGATTTTGGGTAGATCAGGTAGTAAGCATTGTCGTGTGGAATATTCTGTATTATATATGGTCCATTATAAATATGTTTAAATTTTGAAATTTCATGGTTTAGTTCACTAGACTTTTCGTGGGTTTTTAAAAGAACATAATCTCCAATTTTAAATTTTGAAACTTTTAAATTTTTATTGTGTCTTTTAGATCTAGATTCAGCTTTTTGCTTTGCCCTTTTTATCACCAATTCTTTCTTTTGATCCAATCCCAAACTTGTACAAGGTGGAAACTCTAATTTTTCTTCAATTAAACTTTTACTACTTCTGCCTAACAAAATTTCTTCCGGTGGAAATCCTGTAGTTTCATGATGTAATGTGTTCATGACATTCTCAAAATTCGATATAAATCTGCCCCAGACTCTAAATCATGCCCCTTCCTCTTTTTTCCGCAACGCACCTTGGTCGACTGTGACATCGTCCCAAGATACGTTCCTGACCTGTGAACCTTTTATATCTGGCGGCTTTTTCGGTTTCTGGAGTTCAAAGTCTTTACTTACTTGAACTCTTTGCAAAATAAACACTGAGTCGTCCGGTGGCTCTTTCTTTCTTTGTTCTGTTTCAATGTCTGGATTTTGTTTTGATACGTCGTCATCGTTAGGTACAATATCGCAATTAACTGCATCCCCTTTATTTTCACTGATTTTCTCATACCCTCTTTCAGTAAAAGTATATTCATTTTCCTTTACACATGAAAATTCATCTACACTAGAGTTATCACTACTCTCTTCCTCAACATCAGATTCACTTAAGTACGCTACTTTTGCACAATAGGGAGAGTTAGAATATTCAATTTTGTTTGTATTTGCGTACCTTTCATCATCTGAACTATCGTCGGAATCCGACCATTCCGGATCGCTTTCAGGTTCTAACATAAAAGCTTTTCTGAGACAGGCACTAAGTTCTTCCTCTGTATTGTCGTCAGGCTTGGATTTTAATTCAATCTCCTCTTTTGGCAAAACGGCCTCATCATCAGCTTTATTTACATCTACTGTGACTTCATATTTAGTGTAATCCTCGTGGACTTTAATTACTTTCAGGTAATCATCTACCCCTTCTCCACGGTGCCTCTCGGTAGCAGCTTGTACTATTGGCGGACTGTTAGCAGAAGTTATTTCTTCGTCAATGCTGAGGATTTCATCCTCCAAATCCTTCCTATCATTAACCTTCCTCCAATCGGCAGCACGCGTACTTTGCGCAGCGCTATTTATTCTCCCCTCTTCAAATTTGGGCCACGTCACTTTATGGACGTCCCTACTATCTCTCTTTCCACCAACTAATTTCTTCGCCTCATACTCCCTTTTAAAATCCTCCCACTCACATTGCTTTTGGCCCTTGTACAGATCATCGATCTGCACACGCCAATCAGTTACTTCTGCTAATTCATCCTCGCCTTTTATCTCATTGCAAACACTGCTAACCGCACCTCTCTGTGTATTCACAGTTTCGTTTATTGTTTCCTTTGCCACGGAATTATCACTCGTAAAATTTTCCTCAGCTCTTACGGCTACGTTCGTACCTACTGCTGCCGTATTGCTAGCGGCTTCTTTCCGAACAGATGTTCTGCTAGGCTGGGCCGTTGCCCTCTGATGCTCCACTCGCCTGTTAACATGTAGCGCTCTGTGCGGCAGAGATGACTCATTCTGGCTCGCACCTGACGCTTGTTTCGCCACAACACGTCGCGGCGTTCCATGACTGCCCCTATCCTGTCTCATTACATTACGGTCGGTCCGATATCTTTTCTTAAATCGGGGCCTGTATGTGTTGTCCGCTTCCGTTTGGCCCGCAACGTTCGTGGTAATTAGTTTCCCGCGTCGTTATTATTGTGCGCGGTATACTCTCGACCGCGACCTGGATAATTTCCTCTGCCTCTTCCTCTGCCTCTTCCTCTCTGTATTACATTGACGCGAAATCCATCGCCGTCATTTCGTTCGTCATTGTGTCGGTTATTACGGTTACCAAAATTTTGATAATTGGCGCGACTTTCGCGCCAATGATCTTCGTCTTCGACTCTTTCGAGAAATGCTTGGAAGCTGCGATGATTGCTTCCTACATACCTCTTTGAATCTTCTGGAAGCTTTTTATATAACTCCCAGATAATTTCTGAATCTGATCTTCGGCCTCTTAAATGCGTCAATTTCCGGTACCAATGCTCGCAGAAATCTTTCAAAGAATTCCTGCCCCTGTTATCATGCTGTTTGGCCATGATGAACTCCCGCCATAAATGGTCCTGCTTTTGTTCAGACCAATATTCTTCCGTAAATCCCTGCCTAACTTCTTCGAACGTCATTCGTTCGGTATTTAAATTTATCCCCCAGCGCTTAGCGTCACCTGCTAAGGCGCTAATTACTACATTTATCTTTTCCTGATCAGACAAGTGCTCAGGAAATACTCTCTCGCAATTTTTGATTAAATCTAACGGATGCCACCCGTTATGTTTTTTGGCTGGATCGAAGCGTTCCTCGCCTTCTAACAGCTTCGTAATTGGTGTGCCATTACAGGCAACACCAGGCCTATCTTTAATTTTGCTCTCCAGATCGAAAATTCTGCCTTGAATTTTCGTAGTATTTTGTTCACAATTTTGAACACATCCGGATACTTTTTTACTTAAACCCCTTTCAGTGTCTAAAACTACCTTTTTCAATTGCGATATCCCGTGTTGACATTCGTTTACGATCTCAGTTTTAAGACCGAAAACTTTTTCGTCTACTTTTGTTTCGACCAGAGGCTATACTTTCTCTTGGATGTTGAGAATTTCAACATCAAATCTACTATTAATGTTGTCAATTTCCCCCTGCATAGTATCCATATTCTTATTCATTGTGTCAATTTCAAACTTCATAGTATTTACCACAGAACTTAAACTACCCACATTTTGTTCTACCTGTTCTATTTGTTTACTAATTTTAATTCCTTGTTCTTCAACCTGTGCTTTAAGCTGACCAACTTGTTTTATAAATTGCTCGTCAACGTGTGTTTTAAGCTGATCATTCTGAGTTTTGAGCTGCTGATCAACATGTGTTTTAAGCTGATTAACCTGATTACTGACTTGTGTTTGAAGCTGATCATTCTGTGTTTTGATCTGCTCACTCTGTCCTGAAATTTGTTTGGTTAATTGTTCAAATAAATCGTTTATGCTTAAAATTTTCACACTGTTTTGTTCTACGGAATCGGTGTATTCCGATCCTACTTCAAAAGTTTCTTTCGGTTCTTTCTTAATCTGTGGAGAATCAAACATGTCAGTGGATTCATTCACATAACCACTATCATCTACGAAGTCACCTTCTACTTCCTGTTTTATTCCTTGCTGTGTCCGAGGCCATCTCAACCTTTCAATCTGATCATTGACATGTTCGTGGTATTGTATGTACGTCAACTGTCTTTCGCTAACGCCATCTGTTATCTGGCCGCGTAAACTCCGGCTACTGCCAGCCGCATTCTCCATTTCGCTCGGCACATCTACCCCGTCTACATTCCTGTCCATACTGAATGTACGCTACACCACACTACCGTACTTGACTCACACTGCAGTTTATTTTACTGACATTTATTGCTATTCGTGCCACTGAACATCCACTGTTCGATCTCTACATTAATTTGTAACTGACAACAACTGGATGTCCTGTCACGGTCGCCACTTGTAACGCTACCGCCCTGCTCGGACGTACGTTATCTCTATAAAGCCTGTACTGTAATAAGTTCACGGGCTTCACCTTATAAACAAGGATTTTAGTACATAAGTTGACCGCGTGTACCTAATAGAAGCAAGATCGGACTTGTACTCAGTCAATAACTACAGTGATGTATCAAGCAAAAGCAAAGTATAATCACTCTTTCGCATGGACAAGAAGTACACACAGTAGATGCTACCTATAATTAATAATTCGGTCGCCAGCCTACTTAGGCAATGAGTGAGTTTTTCCTTGTACAAGTGGGTGCATGTACAAGCGTAGTAACACGTAGTAATGATGCGTTATATCGCAAAGTTTGGAACCAAAAAAAATCCACTGAACTAAAGTTTTCTCTTTTTGTACTACTTTGGACGAGCTAAATTTACACAACACCACGCAGTAATGATTACTACGAACTGCATTTTGTATGTTGAGCAGACTGAAATCGGGCATAGATTGCCCTAGCATCGACAATCTTGAAAGTACACACACAATATCACTATTAATGATGGAAAAATACTAATACACTTAAGATTAATATAGACTTAGCTTTACTGGTCAAATCTGATCAACACATTTCAAGGTTTGAAAGAATGGACAAGAAAAAGGGGGGGGGGGGCCTGAAACTGTTATGGTCGTTATACTGAAACTATTAAGTACTGAAAGCAAATTTACACTCAAATTTAGCAATCCATGGATAACTACTCTTTTGTCTTACTTCTGAATAATTTAACTGTCATTATTTCTGTCTCAGATTAATTAAATAACATCGCTAACTCAATTCAAAAAAAAAACTCTCTTCCAGTTTAGTCATACTTTTGTTCTTTACCAACATTTGCAATAACACACAGAACTTTAGACTTCTTTATAGCATAGGTTTGCCTGCTGATAATTCTTATTAACACTAATTTTAACTTTCAGTTCAGGATACTCGGGTTGCACAATACGAGGTAAGGATCCTGTCTAGGTCAGTGATCAGGATAAGTCATGGCTAAGGCAATTCTGGTAAAAGTCACGTTATTATTGAACAGTTAGAAACATTTTCGACACTGGTCCACACAGATACACTTCTAAAGATGAAATAAATGTTTGACCTGTGCAAGTCGGTGCGGCGGTTGGCGGGCAGCGAGATAGCGGGCAGCACGGCACACATACAAGCACGGCCAAGGCTCACACTACGTCGGCACTTTCCATCTTCTTAGCGTCGTAATCTTTCCAATTTTGTGCCTCAGAATATAGCCATGCCAAGTAGTCGTCGGAATCGATTCATCCGAGGCTCAATGGAATCCACTTTTCCTGGGTAGCCTCCTCGGTACAGTACGTGTTCCTCTGACCGATACTCAACTCCGACTGTTGCTCGCCTCCGACTGTAATACTGTGCCCGTTGTGCCGAACCGCGCCAGTGAGCGTTTTCCCGCCTCGCCTGCCTCCACCTTTTCCCGGTCCCCTACAGGTAGGGTATTCACCACAGGTTTTCTACTACACATATCCTAATGCATTACCTACGTATGGACCAAGTGTATAAATTACAATTTTCACATCTTACAATAGTTTTAACATTAAATACACATTCCTTTGATTACCACATTATTTGCAATCTAACATAAATAATAATATTCATTTCAAAAGTTGCTCACAGTCTCTTTAACATAACGATACGAACCGAAAAAAAAGTTCAAAACATTGCTTACATTACTTTATCTAAATTCATAAAGAAAAAAATTATTATATGTACAGTTGTCTGTATATTGAGCAAGGAGTAAAGGAAACAAAAGAAAAATTCGGAGTAGGTATTAAAATTCATGGAGAAGAAATAAAAACTTTGAGGTTCGCCGATGACATTGTAATTCTGTCAGAGACAGCTAAGGACTTGGAAGAGCAGTTGAATGGAATGGACAGTGTCTTGAAAGGAGGATATAAGATGAACATCAACAAAAGCAAAACAAGGATAATGGAATGTAGTCTAATTAAGTCGGGTGATGCAGAGGGAATTAGATTAGGAAATGAGGCACTTAAAGTAGTAAAGGAGTTTTGCTATTTGGGGAGCAAAATAACTGATGATGGTCGAAGTAGAGAGGATATAAAATGTAGGCTGGCAATGGCAAGGAAAGCGTTTCTGAAGAAGAGAAATTTGTTAACATCCAGTATTGATTTAAGTGTCAGGAAGTCATTTCTGAAAGTATTCGTATGGAGTGTAGCCATGTATGGAAGTGAAACATGGACGATAAATAGTTTGGACAAGAAGAGAATAGAAGCTTTCGAAATGTGGTGCTACAGAAGAATGCTGAAGATTAGATGGGTAGATCACATAACTAATGAGGAAGTATTGAATAGGATTGGGGAGAAGAGAAGTTTGTGGCACAACTTGACCAGAAGAAGGGATCGGTTGGTAGGACATGTTCTGAGGCATCAAGAGATCACCAATTTAGTATTGGAGGGCAGCGTGGAGGGTAAAAATCGTAGGGGGAGACCAAGAGATGAATACACTAAGCAGATTCAGAAGGATGTAGGCTGCAGTAGGTACTGGGAGATGAAGAAGCTTGCACAGGATAGAGTAGCATGGAGAGCTGCATCAAACCAGTCTCAGGACTGAAGACCACAACAACAACAACAGTTGTCGTTACAAGTTGCTGCATCTATTGTTCTATATTACACCGATGGAAAAAGGAAAGAGGATTGAAAAATATAATGTCTTTCAGAATTAGCACTGTCTTCGCACTCCTACCTTTGAAATGACTTACGCAGTCATTTATAAGGTGACCAAAAGTTCAACATGGTTTCCGAACCATGGTAAAATTTGGTAACAAAAGTCCTGTGACTGACTGTGGACTGAATGGCTAACGTAAATTTAACAGTACGCTGTCTGAAAAAAAGGCATCCGGAAGGGACCTTGTCAAATAGTAAGAAGACTACACCGCCGCAAACCATTGTCGCTCTGTGACGAGCAGTTCCCACATCTGAATGGCCTACTGTACCAAATTTAAACAAACATGTAATTCTGGTACGGTTCGTCTGTTCGTGTGTTGTTATTATGGCTGTGATATCACGTGTCTTAGTTATTGCATGCCTGAACACCTGCATATAAAGATGCTGCCTCGGTTAGAAGTCGGCTGTGCGTGTAAACTACATGTAGGCAATGTGACTGTGTCAATATTGTAGTAAAACATATTCGTCGTGTTGAAATTACATTATATCAGTGGTGTAGATTCTTCACATCTGGACGTACAACGTAAAGTAACCTATTTAGCGAAGTATATTGTTTAATTTATTCTGTGGCCGCATTCGAAATAAATACTTAAAAACTGAAAAGAAGCCGTGTACATACTGGTGTACAAGAGACAAGGAGCGAAAAGACTTGAAAGATACATCCATGGAAGTCTTCATTTCTCTACTTAACGGCGTTTACATTGGTCGCACCTTTAGTAACAGTTGTATGGCATTGTTGGCTGGTTGACACCAAGGGCTGTTCAGCCGACTGTAACGGATGTGAGTAGTGTGCTGTCATCTTTGTGTTGTACGGTGTTGAGAGAAGGGAGAGATGGTGAAAGAAGGTGCCGGCGCATAACCTATTGCTGCTGCTCTAGAACAGCAGCAAGGGAGACACCGGTGCTTTCTGATCAATTCTGAAGCTAACACAACCACAGCAGAAAAACGGGGGTTTTGCGTGCGTACAAACAAAAATCTAAATTAACAACCACTAAATCACACAAATAGCAAAATAAACTAAATAACTGAGAAGCTGGATATTACATTTGGTTTGAAAGACGGAAAAAACACTAAATTAGGGTGAACTAACTGTAATTGGTTTCGAAAACACTACTTCACCTACACAGGTGAAAGGGAAAGGTCGATACCAATACGAGAGGCCAAAAGCCGATAAAAATGCACGAAGTCAAAAAACGATACCAATTCAGACACCTAAAAGTCGCGGCAGCTAACAAAACACGGTATCGAATACATCGGTTCACCTCAGTTCAACTGAAAAGATTGATGCCAAGACAGACTACTAAAAACTCGGAAGTTAATTGGACTCGATATCATTGAAGAAAGCAGTTAAACTTACTAAATAAACAATGCAAAAATTCAAAAACAATAATCAACACTGACACCTGTAGTTACCAACAGTAAAAAGCATAATTCACACAACAAACCTTAGTTTAAAACTAAAACAAAATTCAAAACCGAACATAAAACAGAGTACGACATACTAAACTAACTCATTTACCAGTAATTTGATAAAACCGAAAGAATTATAAAAACAAACGAGTTGTTTTTGTTGTGGTCTTTAGTCCGGAGACTAGTTTGATGGATCTCTCCATGCTACTCTATCCTGTGCAAGCCTCTTCATCTCCGAATAACTATTCCAACCTACATCCTTCTGAATTTGCTTAGTGTATTCATGTCGTGGTTTCCCTCTACTATTTTTACTCTCCACGTTTCCCGCCAATACTAAATTCCTGTTCCCTTGATGCCTGAGAATGTGTACGATCCCTTCTTCTAGTCAAGTTGTGCCACAAATTCCTCTTCTCGCCAGTTCTCTGCAGTACCTCCTCATTAATTAAGTGATCTACCCATCTAATCTTCAGCGTTCTTCTGTAGCACCACATTTCGAAAGCTTCTATTCTCTTCTTGTCTACACTGTTTATTGTCCATGTTTCACATCCGTACATGGCTACACTCCACAAAAATACTATCAGAAAAGACTTCCTGACACTCAAATCTATACTCGATGTTAACAAATTTTTCTTCAGAGAGGCTTTCCTTGCCATAGCCAGTTTACATTTTATATCCTCTCTACTTCGACCACCTGTTTTGGTTTTTTTCTTTTTTTTTTAAAAAAAAAAAAAAGAAAATCCCATGCCACGTATGAAACAAACACCACTGATTGTTCCCTCTCGAGCCCCCGAATCTAAGTTCTACATCTACGTCTACATCTAAACTCCGCAGGCCACCTGACGGTGTGTGGCGGAGGGTAACCTGAGTACCTCTATCGTTTCTCCCTTCTATTCCAACTCGTATTGTCCGTGGAAAGAAAGATTGTCGGTATGCCTCTGTGTGGGCTCTAATCTCTCTGATTTTATCCTCATGGTCTCTTCGCGAGATATACGTAGGAGGGAGCAATATACTGCTTGATTCCTCGGTGAAGGTATGTTCTCGAAAATTCAACAAAAGCCCGTACCGAGCTACTGAGCGTCTCTCCTGCAGAGTCTTCCACTGGAGTTTATCTATCATCTCCGTAACGCTTTCGCGATTACTAAATGATCCTGTAACGTAGTGCGCTGCTCTCCGTTGGATCTCCCCCGTCGGAGGTTCGAATCCTCCGTCGGGCATGGGTGTATGTGTCGTCCTTAGCGTAAGTTAAAGTTGGATTAAGTAGTGTGTAAGCTTAGGGATCGATGACCTAAGCAGTTTAGTCCCATAAGACCCTACCACAAATTTCCAAAATTCTCCGTTGGATCCAGTTTCTGCTGGTAATTAGAACGACCAAAGTTAATGTTTAATATCTGACTTAATGGGAGCGTTACCTTGTTAACAAATGACATCACTCACCACAGTACTGCGTCACGGCCCAAAGTCGACGGGTGCTATTGAAGGCTCAAGCCCCGCCCCCCCCCCCCCCCCCCACCCTTCTCGATCAGTCACGTCACCTGCTCATTCTCCAGCACTATAGTTCAATTCTTTTATCTTGACGGTTCGCGCATGCCCGCCCAGACGCGGGAGATTGCTGCGTTGCCAGTTGTATGCGTCAAGAGAAGCAGCGCCATAGTATAGTTCCTAAACTTACGTTTCGGGAGGAGCGCGCAGTTTATGAAGTAAAGCCACCACGGCCGCATTAACCCTTTCGCTGCTACAGAGACGTGCTCCCCGCATTCCGCGCTGTGCGCGATTTTGTCATCACTGCACTGCCCGCCTGTGCAGACACGTGGTGTTCCGACTGCTTTGACACACTTTATCATTCGATTTCACAAAAACTATTTGGCCCAAAAATTTGATTTTTACACATCTTGTTGACTGATACCTTCCCCCCATAAATGTCTTAATTTCGTTTCGATGTTCAACGCAGTTATTGTGCAGCATTAGATGTAGTAAACCATTGCACAAAATTTTGAAGAGTTTGCAGAGGTAAAAGTCCATAGCGTATACTTTCTGTATGGTCGATTTTAGTTGCCACTAGAAATTTCAAAAAATTACATTCAAACGAATAAAAGTAAGACACTTCGATAGCACTGACTAAGGTTTGAACTGAGAACCTTTCGGTTAGCAGCCATACCCTGTTTTTTTTTAGATCTCATTTTGTTCGTGGCGGACGTCCGATGACACTCGTTCAGCTGTTCTGTTCGTTAATCTGTTCACTCAGTTTTTTTGTTACAGAGGGTAGCCAAACCCTCTCACCAAACACGCTGAGCAACCGTGCCGGCTACCCTTAAAACATTACGCTATCGCAGCTCGTCATTCAATGTATCTCGTGGAGGACTTTAAAATATCACGCAAAACACTGTTGGTAGCCGTCCGGAGTGGCCGAGCGGTTCTGGGCGCTACAGTCTGGAACCGCGCGACCGCTACGGTCGCAGGTTCGAATCCTGCCTCGGGCATGGATGTGTGTGATGTCTTTAGATTAGTTAGGTTTAAGTAGTTCTAAGTTCTAGGGGACTTATGACCACAGCAGTTGAGTCCCATAGTGCTCAGAGCCATTTGAACCAGCCCAACTGTTGGTACTATTATGAATTACTCCCGTTTCGTCGAGGTACAATAGGAAATAAACAATTACCGCTGTTCTTCATTGCGAAAAAGCGTTTTGTGATAATGATAGAAACACCTTTCCTTACTATCGCCTTAATTAGGAGGCTTATTGCTTGTTTTGTTTAATTAATTAATAGAATATGAAGCAACTGGTATAAAGAATGCTTTTTCCAAACTTTTTTATAAAAGAAAATTTGCTATCAAGACATTGCTTTTGTTCAATTACTTTATTTGTGACTGAATGCTTCTAAAACTGAAGACACTCTTCTGTGCTCTGCACCGCAGTCGAGCTCTGGCAACGCCGTTGTCTGTTCATTGGCTGACTGTGTTTTGTGACGTCAGATGCGCAGAACGAACCTAAACTCGGCCGCCGTCATAAATGACGCGCACTTTAGACGTAGCTGAGAGGCCTGGAACTTAATCGAGGACTTTATCGTGACACCTGCTGAGCAGAAATTTCTCTACACCACGTCTGCTCGTCTTACCGCCCACACACTTCCAGGCTTCGAATCGAGTACCTCCGAGTCGAGCGCCACAGAGACTGGGGCCCGGCCCGGTGAGCTGGCGGCAGACGGCAGTCGTCACGGCAGGCCAGGCAGAGCGGCGGGCTGCCCGCCCTCGAGGCCGGCACGGTGCCCGGAAGCGCTCCTCCAGCAGCACAATGCGGGCGCGCCGGCTTCCGGCAGCAGACGTACGGCCGCTCGCAAAGTGCGGAGCTGGCCGCGGCCCTCCCGCCGGACAAAGGGCCTCTCCAGCCGTGCAGTCTCCAGCACGGCGGACACTGGAACGTCCGCGCCAGCTGCCAAGAGCATAAGCCCTGGCTGTTTGTAATCTTCAATGCCTCATTACTTGTCTTAGCTTAGTAACTTAATTGCCCCAGTATTACTTTAAACAGATATTTTTTTCTTTATTGTTATTTTTGAACCTGTACAACAGGCAGGCTGTCAGCAGCATTCTACGCTGCTCTTCAGCCATAGAATAAACAATAAGAAAAAACAGAAAGAATACACGTAAGTGACATAACGGCGGGTAATAAAACAGTAGACACATATATACAAACACGGATCCGTTCACACTCGACGATAGTCCACACTGTAAACTGTTGACACGACGCACATACACTGAAGATGTCGATGACACAGGTGAACGATGGAGTGTGACGGTGAACACTGAACACTAAACACGACGGCGCACACGAGACACTGATGGCGGTGATCTCGGGCGCGCGAATGTCCACTTAGCGTGTCCGAGTCCGGGGACCTGCCAAGAGAGGAAGAAGGGTGAGGGAGGGGGGGAGAAGGGAGAACAAAGATGCCAATGGCTGAGGAGATGGGGGGAGGAGGAGAGGGACAGGGGAGGGGAAGCCCGGGGGAGAAGCGGGGACAAATGGAGGAGGGAGGGAAGGGGGAGAGAAGGGAGGGAGGGAGCCCAAAGGAGCAAAAACAGGAAGAGGTAGGGAGCATCAAAGTTGGTAGGAGGGGTAGATGGAGGGGAGGAGGGCATCATCAGGGAGAGGGAGCTGGCGGAAGCCACCTTGGGAGAGGGTAAGGAGGGTGGAGAGATGGAGACCGGGTGGGACATGGGAATACAGGCGCGGTAGCGGGCGGGGGTGGGAGAGGATGGTTGAGACAAGCGGGTGAGGAGGACCGAGTTTACGGGAGGTGTAGAGGATCCGTATCCATTCGAGGAAAAGGAGGAGGTGGGGGAACGAAATTTGGTCGTACAGGATCCGCATGGGGGAGGGGAGACGGATGCGATAGGCGAGGCGGAGAGCATGGCGTTCAAGGATCTTAAGGGATTTATAAAAGGTAGGGGGTTTAAACAGATAAAACGAATGAGGTCTTTCTATAAGGTTTAAACAATGCCAGTCTACCGACATGTTGTTAAAAGTAAGAGCTGTGCACCAAACCATCGTCCCACCTCTCTCCATCACACTAACACGTTCTACACTACTCGCCATTAAAATTGCTACACTGAGAAGATCACGCGAAATTTAACCGACAGGAAGAAGATTCTGTAATATGCAAATGATTAGCTTTTCAGAGCATTGACACAAGATTGGCGCCGGTGGCGACACGTACAACGTGATGACGTGAGGAAAGTTTCCAACCGATTTCTCATACACAAACAGCAGTTGACCGACGTTGCCTGGTGAAACGTTGTTGTGATGCCTCGTGAAAGGAGGAGAAATGCGGGCCATCACGTTTCCGACTTTGATAAAGGTCGGATTGTAGCCTGTCGCGATTGCGGTTTATCGCATCGTAACATTGCTGCTCGCGTTGGTCGAGATGCAATGACTGTTAGCAGAATATGGAATTGGTGGGTTCAGGAGGGAACGCCGTGCTGGATCCCAACGGCCTCGTATCACTAGCAGGCGAGGTGACAGGCATCTTATCTGCATGGCTGTAACGGATCGTGCAGCCACGTCTCGGTCCCTGAGTCGACAGATCGGGACGTTTGCAAGACAACAACCATCTGCACGAACAGTTGGACGACGTTTGCAGCAGCATGGACTATCAGCTCGGAGACTGTGCCTGCGGTTACCTTTGACGCTGCATCACAGACAGGACTGCTTGCGATGGTGTACTCGACGACGAACCTGGGTGCACGAATGGCAAAACGTCATTTTTTCGGATGAATCCAGGTTCTGTTTACAGCATCGCGATGGTCACATCCGTGTTTGGTGACATCGCGGTGAACGCACATTTGAAGCGTGTTTTCGTCATCGCCATACTGGCGTATCACCTGGGGTGATGGTATAGGGTGCCATTGGTTACACGTCTCGGTCACCTCTTGTTCGCATTGACGGCACTTTCAATAGTGGACGTTACATTTCAGATGTGTTACAATCCGTGGCTCTTCCCTTCATTCGATCCCTGCGAAACCCTACATTTCGGCAGGATAATGCACGACCGCATGTTGCAGTTCCTGTAGGGGCCTTTCTGAATACAGAAAATGTTCGACTGCTGCCCTGGCCAGCACATTCTCCATATCTCTTACCAACTGAAAACGTGTGGTCAATGGTGGCCGAGCAACTGGCTCGTCACAATACGCCAGTCACTACTCTTGATAAACTGTGGTATCGTGCTGAAGCTGCATGGGCAGCTGTACATGTTCACGCCATCCAAGCTCTGTTTGACTCAATGCCCAGGCGTATCAAGGCCGTTATTACGGCCAGAGGTGATTGTTCTCGGTACTGATTTCTCAGGATCTATGCACCCAAATTGCGTGAAAATGTAATCGCACGTCAGTTCTAGTATAATATATTTATCCAGTGAGTACACAATTATCATCTGAATTTCTCTTAGTGTAGCAATTTTAATGGCCAGTAGTGTAATACCACCTATGACGTTGATGATGGTCTCAATTCGGTGCGGAAGAAACTCCATAGGTATTCAGTATCCAACTATACAAACTGGTTGATAACAGGTTTTGATATCGTCACGAAAACGGTTTCAGCGATTCAGTAAAATATTTTCTTTGTTATCAGGGCTGTTCGGAAAGTAAGATCCGTTCGGACAAAAAATGGAAAGCACTGTGAAAATCCGATGATGCTTTGCACAGATGTGTTGGGCAGTGTCGATCGCGTCACTTCGCTCTTTTCTATTACGAACGCACAGTGAGCACGTTACGATGCCTAGAAAAAAGTGTCTTCCTCCACGGCTGAGTGTCCGATGAACGATTTCGCCTTGTGTTATGCTGCCCATGTAACATAATTGTCTGCGTTCCCCTCTTTATCACAGCATTAATGCACAGTGTCTGTTCTTTTGCACACGTCCGAAAGAACGGACTCCACGCATTCCTACAACTGATTCGCCTAGATGGACAATGGACCCACCTTCTTCAGTACGGATGCACAAAGACGTCTGACCTCCTCCAGGAACCTCACTGGAGCGAGCCTGGACAAAGTGGACAGGGACCGCAGACAGTCGAGGTCGACCGTGAGGCGAACCCAAATAGTCCGCGCAGTTGCAATAAACACCGTGTGCAGGGTGGCGCAGTGGTTCACGCACCTGCCTAGAAAGCAAGAGGTATCGAGTTCGAACCCACATCCGGCATAAATTTTCATTCGTCGCCGCCGATGCCACACAAAGCTCTGATGCAGCTGATATCACGAATCCCTTCACTTTCCGTTCTTTCTCCCGCTTCCATGAAATCAATCAGTACTCGGCCACATTCTGCAACGGCAATGAAGACGTCCCTGCAGAGTTCACCCACCATACAGCCAGACGTGGCTCCCTCTGATGTTAATGTGTGCTGTTATGAACCGCTGACTATAAGACAACGTTGTGGCACTCACAACGAGCTGCAGATCAGCGTAAAGAAGTGTCGGAAATCATCCTACCTCGGGCATGGATGTTTGGTATGTCCTTAGGTTAGTTAGATTTAAGTAGTTTTAAGTTATAGGGGACTGATGACCTCAGATGTTAAGTCCCATTGTGTTTAGAGCCATTTGAACCATTTTTGTCTGAAACCGCTGGCGGTTACCTTCTATGACGGGGGTATTAGAAAGCTGCTGCAACGCTAAGACAAAAGTCTAAGTTGGAGCGTAGATTATTTAAAAAGTAGCTGGAAAGTGTAGCAAACTGTTTCAAGTACAAAATTTCTGTTTTCACTGTGATTTCCATTTCCCCACCAATAGGAACTTATTTTCCGAATAGCCCTCGTACAAACGGACTCCTAACTATACGAATGTAAAGCAGAAAACACAAGGAAACAACAAAAAATGGTTCAAATGGCTCTGAGCACTATGGGACTTAACATCTGTGGTCATCAGTCCCCTAGAACTTAGAACTACCTAAATCTAACTAACCTAAGGACATCGCACACATCCATGCCCGAGGCAGGATTCGAACCTGCGACCGTAGCGGTCACGCGGTTCCAGACTGAAGCGCCTAGAACCCCACGGCCACACCGGCCGGCAAGGAAACAACAGCACAACATATCCATACCTGAGTTGAAACGTCCATTACACGTTTCACGCCGTTACATGTGATGGTACAGTCAAAACCGTTAGCAATTTCGGCTTCGTCAAACTTTTTAATTTACTTATTTATTTATTTCCAATCAGTCTTCCAACTTCTGCTTTGAGGCAGCCTGTCTCGAACTCCTCTCCAGTGCCAACCTCTTCATCTCAGATTAGCACTTGCATACAACGTCCTCAATTATTTCCTGGATGTATTCCAACTTCTGTCTTCCTCTACAGTTTTTACTCTATATATTGAAATAAGCAGCAACCACTCGCAAAATAGAAATTTAATTTCGCGCACTTACTGCCCTTCGTCAGAAGGTTTGGTCCTTGGAGTCAGCGCCGACTTGTTTCTCCCAAAGCAGTCAGTAGCTACCATGATCTCCCACAACGGTCGTTCTCGGCTTACCGGATGGGATCATCACCTCTCTCTGGCTTTCTGCATTATATCACTGTAATGATGATTCATCATCAATAAAATCGCACACAGTACCACATTGTCATTACAGATAACAGTTAAGTATTTGTTGTATGTAATGGCATTGTGGAAACGCGTGCGATTTTATTTATGATGAGTCATCATTACTTGGATATAATTGGAAGAGCCAGATTGAGGAGAATCCGAAGGCTTCTCAAAGCAAAACGTAGGAGATGGTCCCCGCTGGTAAGAGGAAAACCACCGCTGTGGGAGACCATGACACTTGCGACTACGTTAAGGAGAAACGAGATAACGTTGATTTCATGGGTCAAACCAATATAAAGCCTTCTGAAGCAAGACTACAACATTACCACGTAAGCCGGCCGCTGTGGCCGAGCGGTTCTAGGCCCATCAGTCCGGAATCGCGATGCTGCTGCGGTCGCAGGTTCGAATCCTGCCTCGAGCATGAATGTGTGTGATGCCCTCAGGTTAGTTAGGTTTAAATAGTTCTAAGTCTAGTGGACTGATGACCTGAGAAGTTAAGTCCCATAGTGCTCAGAGCCATTTGAGTGTCGTTGATTTTTAGATCGTGTAATACTTGCTGCAAGCTGAAATAGTCCTCAGCACGATGTACCATTAACCAGCGAAATCACGTACTGCTTTAGACACGAAATCAACATAAGTAGAAAAAGGAAACCAGTGATCGTGAACAAGAAAGACATACCAAACTGTCATCTAAACATTAACGGTAAACTTGTTGAACAGCTGGAAAATGCACTTATCTAGTAATTAGCATTTACAACCAGTGGGATGCTCGAAAGAAATTAAAACCAGAGTTGAAGATAATGTGACACGAAACTCACAGTTCTTCTGCAACTTCGCTACAGCAGCGCCGACAAGCGGCTGGTATGTATAAACACACCGCGAAACCATTGTGTACATGCGTGATGTTAAGAAGAATTATAATAACAGGTGATAAAATTGTTGTTTATTGAAACATAACCGGGTTCGCGGCCTAAAGCCGAATCATCAGGTGCAACCAAAGTATAGTATCACCACATTTTGTGGATATTAAAATTAATAATGGAATATATAAAATATACTCACAAGCTTAAAAGCTTGCAGACATACACATCGCCCCTAATCGGAGTTAACTATTCAGTGAATACTGCCAATACTATAGCGAGCGAAAGATAACGGAGATGTGCTCCATTCATTTAGGACAAATTTCTTAACACCGGGACGCTCTACTGTCACAACGGTAAGACGCTGAGATGTTATATGTTCCAGTTTGCATAGTGTCGCGACCAGTCGGGTTAGAAGCGACAATTTTTTATTGCCAAACTGGCCCTTTTAAAAATTTGTGGCGTCCTAACACTGTAAAACATATTCTTTTTCTTTTTAGATGCAGGAAAGTTTTAAAACATGGCTCTGTAATGGCAAGTTTCACCTATCAGCAATTTGTCCTAATGAATGGAACATGTCTTCGCTACCTTCCGCTCGCCATAGTATTGACAGTATCCGCTGAATAGTAAATTTTGACCAGAAGCGTTGGGCATGCATATTACCTTTTAACGTTGTGAGTACATATTAGACATTCCCTTATTAATTTCAATATCCACAAAATGTGGTGACACTGTATTTCGCTCTCCACGATGTAGGTTGCACCTACTGATCCGGCTTTGGCCCGTGAAACCGGCTGTTTCAATAAACAACAATTTTACCGGCTATTAGCTGAATTCTTCTTAACATCATGCCTTTCGACAGCTGCGAATGCTCAGAATATGAAATAGGTTGTGTATATGGAGTGGAGAAAGTGCTTTCAGAATCCAAATGAGGTCGTATTGCGGAGTTTATTCCGGCGCTGTGGACTGTAGTGGCTTCAGCTGGATTTTACGTATGTGGAGGAGTGTTATTGTTCATTAGGGACAGAAAATTAGTATGATATGAGTAATTTACGATACAGTAGTGGTAGCCAAAAGTCAACAGCAATTGTTGTGCTAAATGTAATGGAACATGGGCTAGCTGTAATTTAACATTTGCACATAAATAAGAAGAAAGCGTCTCAGGTGGACATGCTGAAAGAGTAAATGTTACAGCTGGGAAAGAGAATACTCAGTACATAAAAATACATTTTGATACCCTGGAAGCGGAATAGATTAACATATAAGCAAGACATAGAAGCAATAACAGGGCCAAATGGGCGTTTATAACAAGAAGTGGCGGCTAATCTCCAAGAATGTAAAACTCATACCTAGCTCTTAATGTATTAAAATGAGTCTAAAGTCCGCAAAGAAACACGTGAAACGTTGTACAATCGGTGCAAAGCGTTGGCAAGTACGTGGAAGCAAGCGGGTTTACTCATAATCGGTTCCTTTTTAACTTAAACCCATAAGGTGACAACGCATACCTCGTCGTAAAGGATTTTCGATGATATATTGAAAAATTATCGCCTAGTTTAATCACTGGAAAATATGGAAGTAATGACAGTACAAATAACAACTTCTCAGTTTTTATCATTCCATTCTCCGTCACTACACACCAGCTGCTTGGAGCGCCTGCACCGCTTCAGCTGTTTAAAGCCTGTATTGAAAAAATCACATAATCTTTTTGTAAAATGACTGATGTGTCGAAGAACCGTCGCATCTGAAATCAGAATTAAGATATCTATAACTTTTTAGGGATCTCACACATGGACTTTAATCCAGACGACTAACATTCCCCACAAAATGCAGAAAGAAAAAGAAGTCCTAAATACAGTAAAATGCAGAAACTACAAGATGAGTCGCAGTACATCCTATTATGTCAAATACACTGCAGGAATGGGGAAACCTGAATATTCCAGTAAGGTATGGGTGCGGTGGTATATCTTCTAAGGTATCTACTGAACATGGGCGCCATCTTGAAATCGGTCATCTTGAATCTAAGTCAACTTTCTTAATTGAAAAAGGGGTCGTGTGACATATCAAATAACATGAGCATTTTCTCACAAGTCCATTCCTCTGAAGAGATTGGAAGTAGCAGTTATGGTTCAAAAGTTACAACACCTATTTTTTGTTGCAGGTAAGTGAATGTGACTTTGACCAAGGAGGAGAGAACTGAGATCATTTGGTCTCTGAAGAACGGAGTTTCCGTGCATAACGGCAGATATTTAGCAACCAGCAGCCAGAAAGACTCTAATTTCGCGCAACACTGTCAGGTGCATAATTTAATCTCCAAATATCGAGAAACAGGGACTGTGGCTGACAAAGCACGGTGTGGTCGTCCAAGAAGTGCTACTGACGAGACAACCTCGATAATGGTTTTGGCATCCTTCGTCAAGAGTCTACACCGCAGCACTCGACGTTTGTCAGCGGAATGTGGAACCAGACAGTCATCGATCATCCGAATGCTTCATGCTTACCAGTGGTATCCATTCAAGATTCAGATATTCCAGCACCTAGCAGATGATGTCTGCGGTTTTGCACCTGGGCTGCAGAGCAAGTTCAAAAAGGTCACTCTTCTTCACAAGGTGTCTTGTTCAGTGATGAGGCAAACATTTTTGTTGGTTGGTTTATTTTGGGTGAGGGGACCAAAAAGCGAGGTCAACGGTCCCATGGGATTAGGAAAGGATAGGGAAGGAGGTCGACTGTGCCCCTTAAAAGGAACCACCCAGCGTTTGCCTGAAGCGATTTAGGTAAATCACGGAAAAGCTAAATCAGGATTACCGGACGCAGGTTTGAACCGTCGTCCTCACAAATGCGAGTCCAGTGGGCTAATCACTGCCCCAGTTCGCTCGGTAAACTTTTTTGTCAGTTCTGAAGTCAACCGTAACAACAACAAGTACTGGAGTGAGCAGGATCCACACTGGATGGAACCTAACATGGTAGTTGGTGCCATAAAGGTTATGGTGTGGTGTGGAATATGTTGTACCCGTATAGCTGGGTCCATTTACGTTGACCAGAACCTAAATGTTCAACTGCACCTGTGAGTTCTACAAGAAGTGGCGTTTCCGTTAGTTCTGAATGAAGGCTGCAGCTTTCCCCTTGCCTTCAACAGGACACAGGGCTCCACCACACTACGGAGTAGCTGCTCGTCAATGGTTAGAAGGTGTAAAGAAACTGGTTCACTACTTCTGAAAACAACCCTTTTAAATAATAAAATCTGACTATCCCTGTTAGTCATGGACGAAAAAAAAAATTGGCATAGTCTTTGTCAGAACGTGCAGACTCTTATGTGGGGCCAATAAGACGTCAATTTTAATCTAAATATGGTATGCTAATGCTTACATAACAAAAAAAAATTAGGTAATTCAGTACAATTATTATATAGATGCTATAAATCACTTTAGCGGGGTCCAAATGAACAATTACAGTCAATATAATTCCAGTAAACCTGCAAAAGTAAAAAAAAAAATTATTGTAGGGGCCTACATAGACATCGCGCATCTGCTAGATGCCCACGAAATACGTACTTTTGTTTTGAAGCCGACAGCCAATGAGAAAATAGGTGCAAAATTACTATTGGTCAGTTTTCAAGCAGTAATGGCGGACAGCATCAGCTGGTTATATACGTAATTCTATGGTAGCTAATTTTACTGCACAAAAAAGAGAATATGTACTCCCTCCAAAAGAAGTTACACACAAACATTAAAATAAAATTATGATGAGCAGCATAATGTCTGAGAAGAATTTTGAAAGAAAATTATTAATTGAACTTCAACTTGGTGGGTTTTAAGCACTGTCAACAAGACGAAATAATGAAAAGAATATTTATTGGAACTAAACAAAATTGAACCTTGATATTGTGACAGCATTTTTAAAATAGTCCATGTAAACGCAATTGTCTTTAATTTTGAAATGAGAGAGAGCGTAATAATTTTCTCTTAATGTCTTAACTGTTGCTGCAGGCAGTGCGATGACGTCAGCGGTGGTGTGAAGTTAATCCTGGTTCGTGGCGTGAAGATAATGATGGATCCTCCTGTTTCATTAATATTCCAGTTACGGCGGTGGTCCACGTCTCCGTTGTAGTCCAATCAGCTGGCAGCACTGGCGCGATAACAATAGTTCCAGTGTGGGCGTTGTCGTTACGCGCGCGACGTTTTATTATTAAAAGTTTATTAATCACGCGGAGCGGCTAGGTCGGAATTATGCAATGTCTTTAGTATTTACGATATATAGCCGGCTAATGACAATACTTCTCAGTTCTTTCACCGTGTTGCCACAGGAAAACAGTCATATGAGTTTATCGCTATAACAGTCCGTTAAACATCAGTTCAATTTACGTCGCCGTCTTTAAGATAGTTTGGATAATATAATGAATGTTTCTTGATCAAAGGTTCTTTTACTTAACATGTTCGTCTGTTCCACTTCCACGCAATTCTAACAGTTAGTGTCTCGACACGACAATGGTCTCTGGTTCACGGCTAATTGTCACAAGTTCATACAGTATGTAAAATCGTCACCGCAAACACTCGATATGCTTTTCAGGTTTTACTGGTGACTTAATAATGCACGATCTCCTATTAACACAGCGGACGCACTCTAATTAATTGTTCCTCCGCGTATCACCGTCTTTCACGCCGAACTTTGCAACGTTTCTCAACCCACGAACCGGCCACGATACCACAACAACTCGCACGCTCTCTATCGATAGTCGTTCGCTCTCTCTCTCTCTCTGACACAGTAGTTCTCCTAGCCTAACCAAAGATTTACAAAGCATATAAAGCCAGAACATTCATATTCGTACAATATAAAATATAAAATAGTAGCAAAATGAATGAAGAGACAATGTGACGTATTAACAAATAGAGAATAGTTGAAATAAATGATAGATACGTACTATGACAAGGTAACCTACAAAAGAAAAAAAAAATATTATCGACTTTCGGGGAAAGCAATGTCTTTACAAAGGTCAACTTCCTGGTCACAGCACTGGCTGACGTGGTTCTGCAGAATGTATTCCTAGATCATCCCATCTCACACCACTTGACTTTTATCTGTGGGGTCATTCAAAGTATCTCGTACATGCAGAGAAAATAAGAAACAGACACCATCTCGAACAATGGCTTGAAGAAGCACGTGCCAGCATTTTTGTGGAAATACTTCTGCGAGAGCATGGCGACTGAAGACATTGCCTTCAAATGTGCGTTGACCGAGGGGAGACCATGTTCAACACATTAAATGACTGACCTTAATGAAGAACAGTCCATTCTGTAAGATTTGAACCACAACTGCTGTTTCGAATTTGTTTGCAGGATTGAACTTATCAGAAAATGCTGATGTAATTTGATATAACACACTATCCCCTTTCAATTTAAAAACATTGACTCAGATTCAAGGTGGCCGATTTGAACATGGCGCCCATGTTCGGTACATACCGTAAAAGATAGACCAGCCCCCCCCCCCCCCCCCCGCCTTACTGGAAGATGCAGGTTTCCCCATTCCAGTTTTTTACCTAACAGGGTGTTCTGTGCCTTTTGACTCACCTTGTACAATATCACGATATGAGGCGTAGCGCCTTGTATCGTGCCTATGTAAGTCGAGCGGTACCGAACAAATTGATACAATGAGTCACGGTTGTGTCACGATAGATGCGCACTCTCATACTTTCAAGTAGTTTCGGCTGTGACCGAAAGGTCTCAACGTCTCACAGACTATGAAATTCTTACCCAAAACAGTGTATTTTGGAAACAAAACTGTAATATCTGTGAATATTACGTCTTCTGTTAATTAGTATTGATCTAACACATTCCTTTAGTAGTGTGAATGGAGATATGAATGCGGAGTAATATAATCAATTTTTTTAACTGAGAATACATTAGCATGAGAAGTAGATTATACAGAGAGTAGGTCATATTCTCAGGTGAAATGTGTAAAGTGCAAGAAGCCAGTTTATGGTACTGGGGAAACAGAAAACATCTAACCATAATTCAGCTGTTTAAAGAGGGAGTTGCCGGCCGCGGTGGTCTAGCGGTTCTAGGCGCTCAGTCCGGAACCGCTGGACTGCTACGGTCGCAGGTTCGAATCCTGCCTCGGGCATGGATGTTTGTGATGTCCTTAGGTTAGTTAGGTTTAAGTAGTTCTAAGTTCTAGGGGACTGATGACCACAGATGTTAAGTCCCATAGTGCTCAGAGCCATTTGAACCATTTTTTTTTTTAAAGAGGGAGTTATTTCAATGTCTGTGAATTTTCTAAATCTGTTCATTTAATAATTATGCATAAAAGCTATTAGGTTGTGATTGGTCAGATGAAAAGGACGCGATTATGCGGTTTAATGCTAGTATCGGATTGGCTATGATGTGTATCAGAGGACGGTATGTTAAGTAGTAACATCGGCTTGGCTGTGATGTGTATCAGCCAGTGGACAGTACGTTCGCGCGTATTTTTTGGACTAAAAGAAGTGCTTTGTGAAATCTAAATTAATTTCTGAGCTCAGCTTCTATCATGTTCGGCCACGTGTATTAGGAGCTCTGAATAGATGCGACGATTATGCGGAATAATGAGTTAAAACTGATCGTGAAGCGCCGCAAAGTGAACGCGAAAGTGTGTGAAAGACGAGCACTCGAAATTCCCATTTTTTATGTAAGCCGTGACTATTCAAATAACTGAAATCTGCATAGAGCGTTGTGCATATCGGGACCGAGAACGGAACGATCAATGAGATCATCGAGTAATTGTTACTGCATGTGGGAGAGTCGAAACTGTAATTCCGAAATTAGCTCAGGCTTGGCGGAGTATTTGCATCAAACAACTAACAATGAGGTAAAATCTTGACTCACAAAATATCTATCGTTTAAAAGCTCAGTTAACCTGAAACTAAAAATCATTAATGCAGTATGTAGGTCCAGTTAGTGCGGCTGGTTCTACTACAGCTTGTGCAATCGAGTAACGTTGATTTGTTTCCTACAGGGAAGGCGAGTGTTCGACGTGCAGAAAACGAGAGATCACAGCAAGGTAAGTAGACAGTTTTCTGTAGATGGAACATATTTAACCGTGCCGTTGAAGGCGTAGTAATGAGCATGGAGGGAGGTGTAAGCTGCTGCAGAACATTCTTCAAGGAAAGACAACAAGAATGGGGAAGAAGAAGAAGAAGGAGGAGGAGGAGGAGGAGATGGAGAAGAAGAATATCTTGGCTCAGAAACTTAAAGACATGGACTTCGGACACGAGCAAGCAACCCATTAGAACAAGAAAAACTGATATAGTTGTGATGTCGCCAATGTCCGGAACATATAGGCATTAGAAGAAATAGTTACCGAAGTTGACTGCTGCGTTTCTCCCACTGTATCCTCAAATAGACCGATATATTTTCTTTCGGATTAAGATGGCATGATTTACTGGAACAGTTGAGGTGTGGTAGGTCTTTTACTGTACAGAGAACAAGGAACACATGCGTGTTTTTCCCACTGTATCCTTAAATAGCCACAGATATTTTCTTTGTGATTAAGATGGCATGATTTACTCGACCAGTTGAGGCGTGGTAGAATTTTTTACTGTAGGGAGAACAAGGAACACATGCGTGCAGCTCCGTGGACGCGGTCGTTCTCATCTTGGAAGACGACAGCGTCTACTGCAGGCTTGTGATGGAGATACAGAAGAAAGGACAGCACCTGCTCATCGAGAACGCTGAAATAAACAGCTTGATTCCATTTCATTGTAACCTAAATTACTTAATTCAGTTCACCATATCAGACGTTTCAAGAAAACTTGCAACTGTTATTGATGAGTTAAATAATGCAATCTGAACTTATTTTTTAATGATTCGCAAAACTCGTCTCGAAAATTTATTCTCATTTTCAAGTGCATTTGTAAATTTCTTTGCATGAATATGTTTGCTGATGTTTGGATGTGTGATTTTCTGCCTCTCTTGCGTCTTTTTGACGTTAGACTGCAATAGGAAAATCGGACAGTATGAATCTTTGAGTGTTTTAAATGCTACTGTGAGGCACTGTATTTTTGTTTGTCTATCTACAGGTATTATGGCTCTTCTATTATAAATATTATCACACACACACGCTGATCATCACTTATACAGTTTGTTTACAAATCATGCTACAAAGATCTTACGGTACTGTGGCTTCACAAAGACTTTCTACACATACTTGTAGTGTTTAAATATATATATATATATATATATATATATATATATATATATATATATATATGTGTGTGTGTGTGTGTGTCTTATCCACTATGGACGACAAAATTATCGATTACCTTTTTTTCCACGTTGACAAGCCATCAAATCAGATAGTTCACTTCACTGCGTGGTCATAGGTACGTCCTTTCTGACTTTCTACCACGTTTCCACATCGAGCCACCTTAAGGCGTTCACTTCGTGCAACCAACCGACACATAGACACCACTAGGGCTGATGAAATGTTTGCAAAGAATTCGATATACCGATATTTTAAAAATATTATCAGCCCACGAGATATTTTACTATGGTTCCTTAACTGTTTCCGTTAAACAATTTCACTCTGTGTCTATAGAAACGTCGGCAATTTTCGCTTCAGCACAGGGGGCTTGCCGAAGGGGACTTTTACTGGAGACTGTCAGGAGGGGGCTTGCTGGATACATTAAGGGAGAAGGTCAGACAAAGGTGTCTGATGGGGTAGATCACATAACTAATGAGGAGGTATTGAATAGAATTGGGGAGAAGAGGAGTTTGTGGCACAACTTGACAAGAAGAAGGGACCGGTTGGTAGGACATGTTATGAAGCATCAAGGGATCACAAATTTAGCGTTGGAGGGCAGTGTGGAGGGTAAAAATCGTAGGGAGAGACCAAGAGATGAATGCAATAAGCAGATTCAGAAGGATGTAGGTTGCAGTAGGTACTGGGAGATGAAGAAGCTTGCACAGGATAGAGTAGCATGGAGAGCTGCATCAAGTCAGTCTCTGGACTGAGGACCACAACAACAACAATTCTCAATTGCTTACATGGTGCAGTGTCGTGTAGTATTTCATTCCAGTAAACCTCTGACACCTTACTTTCTCAATTTGTCATTGGCTACAGGTCGAAATAAACCTTCCTTCAAGCTGATGTAAGAAAATTGCTTGATGAAGGTAAACGTTGCCATTTCTGTTGGTAGCGCCGAGCGGCGATTGCACACGACTCCGCCAGCCTCAAACAACAATCATGCATTTCAGATTTTTGTTCATTATTTTCAGTCTTTTCAGTAACTTGAAGAAATAGCACACTAGTTGCATTAGAAATTGATTTCTAACGCAAGTGGCGTGTGTTTCTGGTCATCGGAAATCTTGTCATTCCATTCACACTGCCATGCCACAGAGCAATTGGACTTCTTCTCTTATGCCACCTATGCCTCTTCATACAGACAAAGAGAAAGACTAGAAAGGATGAAAGCTGAAAACGTAGTAAGACTCCTTCATGCGGTGAAAGTGACGTTATGTTCTACCACAATTTAAAGAGAATAATATCAAATATTTACCGAAAATTGACAAAAATTAAACATAAAGCAAAAGTCTCGGCATGCGATATAGTCATCTTGATAGCGCCATGTCGATGAATTGGGGGAGAAAATACCTACGATATATATCGCTATTTTCTGGTGGAAGCGTCGATGTATGGATATATCGATATTTTATCATCAGCCCTAAACACAACGGTGAGCTTATGAAACAGTGCAGAATGCAGGAAATACGCGATGGCACACGCAGAACCGGCCCCTAGAGTTAGACTGCTCATTGTCGCCCACCAGTTGTTTATCTGTTGTTTGGAAGGTGTTTCGACTATGTTTTTTTTTTATTGTCAATACAAATAAATTGCGACGTGTTTAAGACATCTGAAGTAAAGACCCGAGCGAAACGTACTTTCTTCAAGAAAAAATTGCGCGTCTACCAGTTCATTCATAGAAACGCGGGACATTTTCGCAAAGAAGTTCCCTGACGTTTGCATACCAGCAAAGGGCCATATACCGGAACTGGTAACAAAGTGGTATACTACAAGGTCAGTTTCAAACGCAAGAAAGAACCGAAGTTCGTTCGTTCATTCACCTGCTGTGATCGCGGAAATCCGAGCACGAAGATGCAGAGTCCAAAATTAGTCGGCATGTAAATTGTTGCATTGGTCTCAACATTGTGTTTTACATCATACACACATGAAACCCAACAAAATGACATCTGTTCATGAACAGAAAGAAGAAGTTAAGGCAAAACTTTTCAATTACTGTACATGGTTATGTCAAACAGTTGAGAGTGGAATGTTGGATCCGCTGCTATATTTCGTAAGCGATGAAACCTGATTCTCTCTGACAGAACATGTGAGCGCCCCGGACGACAGATACTGGTCGACAAACAATCCCTATACGGTTAACGAGGAATCTCGTTACGGTGAAAAAATCGGAGTGTGCTGCATATATAGGAATCTCTGAATAATTTCAAGCACGGGTGACCCCACGTGAACGTACGTTTGCTGCCTTTCAAGAGGATGGGACGACCTGTTATACGTCGCACGAATCAATATCACGAATTCAAGAAAGATTCACAGAAGAAAGGACTGTGAGCATAGGGTGTAGCTGCCGCGTTCGCCGAACCAAACAATTTGTGACTTTCATCTGTGGGGGCAGTCCAAAGGGAAAAGTGTACGGAAATAATCCAAAAGCATTAATAGACTGGAAGGACAATATTCGTAATGAAATTGTGGCAGAGTTGCACAAAGTGTGTATTAACACGACAGGTCGCGCACGGAAGTGCACTGAATGCCGGTCGTGGTGGCCGAGCGGTTCTAGGTGCTTCAGTCCGGAACCGCGCGACTGTTACGGTCGCAAGTTCGAATACTGCCTCGGGCATGGATGTGTGTGATGTCCCAAGATTAGTTATATGGGGGACTGATGACCTCAGATGTTCAGTCCCATAGTGCTCAGAGCCATTTGAACCATTTGATTTGAAAGTGCACTGTAGTACAAGGAGGTCATTTTCAGCACCTAATGTAATGTAATGTAAAAGACAAGATCAGTTCAATAAACATAGACTTTTGCGTCAGCTTATTACCTATTTCTTTATTATCTGTTTGTTAGGATTTTTATCTACAATGACGGAAAAAAATTGCAACACAAATTAGGAGCTGAGCGATAACGGAAGTTGGTAGGCGTGTGTCTACATATGAAAGATGAAGTCTGTTCAAATTTCGCGCCAGTCGCATGAGAGTGGCGCCAGTAGCGCCTCTATGAGGATGCAAATCTGGTTTGCCTTAAATACGCTCCGTAACGGTCGTGAGTGTTAGGTACTTTCGAGATTTGACGCGCTGAGCTGATGTAGGTCAAAAATGCCTTTAAGGCAACAAAGACGCCATTACCAACGCCTCACTGACTATGAACAAGGTTGTGTAATAGGACGTTCCTTCTGAGATACTGCAGAAAGATTTGGCAGGAATGCAGCTACTAGACATGATTGCTGGCAGCGATGGCCACTCGCGCGTGCGGTAGCAACAACTCCGTGTTTCGGACGATCACGTGGTACTACGCAGAGGGAAGGTCAACGTCTTCGGCGTATGGCTCTGGCGCATCGAACTGCATCTGCAGCAGCAATCTGAGCAGCAGTTGGAATCACTGTTCCAAATCGGTTACTTCAGAGACAGCTCCGAACCACACACGCTGTAGCGTGCATTCCACTGGCCGCAAACCAGCATCATTTGCGACATCACTCGTGTCAAGTCAGAGCTCACTGGAGCGCAGAGTGGAGGTCTGTTGTGTTTTTTGATGAAAGCTGATTCCACCTCGACGCAAATGATGGCCGTGTGTTGTTTTGAAGGAGGTCAGTTGAGGACCTGTACCCAACCCTGCTTGTGCAGGCCTAGGGCACCTTGCCATGGTTCGGGCTGCTCCACTCGTCAGAGGTTCGAGTCCTCCCTGGGGCGTGTGTGTGTGTGTGTGTGTGTGTGTGTGTGTGTGTGTGTTAGTGTGTGTGCGTGTGTTGTCTTAGCGTAAGTTAGATTAAGTAGTGTGTAAGCCTAGGGGCCGATGACCTGAGCAGTTTGGTCCCACAGGAACTTACAGCAAATTTCCAAATTTTTCCCAACCTGTTTGCGTGCTACACACACTGGACCTACTCTTCGAGTTGTGGTCTGGGGTGCGATTTCGTATGACAGCACGAGCGCTCTCGTATCCTGCCCGCAAAATTGTTCGTCGATCAGGTGATTTGATCGGTTGTGCTGTCGTTCATTAACAGCAATACAGCGAGTGGTTTCAACGGGATAAAGCTCGTCCACATAACGGTATTGTAATCAAACAGCTCTACAGAGTGTCGACATGCTGCCTTGGTCTACTCGATCACCAGATCTGTCCTCCATAGAGAGTAATGGACATCATCGTACGACAACTACAGCGTCATCCACAAACGGTAGTAACCGTACCTGTATTGATGGACCAAGTGCAGCGGGTAGGGAACTCCATCCCACAAACTGGAATCCGGCACCTGTGCGATACAATGCGTGCTCGTTTACATGCTTCCTATTAATATTCTCACGATTACTAATATACCATCATTTCACATTTGCAAAGCCATATACTGCGTTTACATTAACCTGTGATCTTGGAATGTTAATCATTTAAAAATGTTACCTAAACAAATGTATTCCCGAAATGCCGTTATTCTATATTGTTTTTTGGTGATGCGTTTTGGTTTTCCGTCAGTGTAATTGTTGCTTTTTCTTCTTGGACGGCAACAAAATTCGTGCGTAGCTGGTGAATTGTTCGTGCGTCACCCTGTGGAAGAAACCGACATAAATGACCAAGAAACTGAAGGTAGATCAAAATACAGACACAAAATTAAGAGGTGGAAAGGTTTCCACGGCAGTTCCAAACTGGCAGGAGAATAAAGAGAATAGTTAATGAACAGGGAAATACTGGGGAAAACGTGAATCTAATTTAATAACATGATCGCAATTTTTATCTAATTTGTAACTAAACAGATGGAAGAAGAATGAATCAACTGTGAGGTACTACTGAAGGCCACATTTCTGGACGCTGAAAATTGGTACCATAGCAGTATGAGAAGCAACTTTCGAATAGTGCTGTGTTTGTCACGAACAACGTACAAGTGACCGCTAGAGGGTAATTAATCTGCTGGAAAGGGAGCCTCACAGTTCCCTTCTGATGAATGATAAATTGAAGAACTTGTTCAAGACGAATTGTTTTTCTCCCATTGTCAATGCACATGCTACAGAAGATATTTGCATTTGCAGTGGTCAGATATTGGCGCCCACTTAATTTCTAATGCTCACTATAGAATCGAACGAAATGTATATGGTTCGATATAGTGAAGATAAAAAGGATTAACGTTTCAAATAGTCCCCACTCAGACGGCGAACTATATCCAGCTGCGTGCGCGGCTGTCGCTGTCAGAGCAGATGATAGGTCAGCGAGTAATTGTCGCAGACCGCAGTGGCCGCAGCGTATCTATTAGGCAAATCTAGCGCGTCAGATAAGCCGCAAATGGCGCCCGCCAATTGGCCGCGAGTGCTCTGGCGACGGGTTGACACGGGCTGTGGGTGATTGCCACCACGTGTGTGACCGAATCTTCTTGCAGAATTATTTCCCTGCAGGCTGAAATGGATGAACGTGGATCGCAATAGGCAGTATTTTTACTTCACTGCCGACTATGATGGTCCATCATGCTAACCAGTTTGCGTTCCGGAAACATCAGATAAGCGAAACAGAACTCGCGCTATCGTCACATGATATCCTGAAAGCCATCTCCAGTATCTCTGTTGTCATTGGATAGCATTAATATAGGAAAACAAAATATACAGGATGTCCGTTATTAAAGCTTCAATTTCAAAACGCTGTAGAAAAAGAACTACTTCTGAGCAAGAAGTCAAATTTGAAAAGCTTATTATAGACGCAAGGGGGAACGATCACAGAGAAAAAAACTAACGAAAATTTGACCAATAGATGGTGCTTTAAGCTTCGGAATACACACACCAAAAGATGCGCCGCACACGACTGTTCGTCAGTTTGAGTCCGAGACACTGTCTCCATGGAGGATCGCGCGCTGCTGGTATAGCTCTTTTACGAGAACGGTGACTGTGCGCCAGTAGCTCTGCAGAAGTTCCTGACACTCAGGGGTATGGAAAAAAAACTATCTGGGGCAGTTGTTAGATCGGCTACTGCTACTACAACGGTAGGTTATCAAGGTTTAAGTGAGTTTGAACATGGTGTTACAGTCGGCGCACGAGCGATGGGACACAGCATCTCCGAGGTAGCAATGAAGTGGGCATTTTCCAGTGCGACCATTTCACGAGTGTACCGTGAATATCAGGAATCCGGTAAATCAACGAATCTCCAACATCGCTGCGACCCGAAAAAAGCCCTGCAAGAATGGGATCACCGACGGCCGAAGAGAATCGTAGGGAAATGGTCTGAAGATGTTTTGAAGAACCCTCTGCCAGACTGTTAAGTGCGAACCGCCGAGTACTCATACAGATGCCGATGTACACGAAGCTTTTCGTTTGTCTTTGTGGATTACGTGCTCGGTTATACTGGTATGCATCATTCGCTTATTCAGACACACGAGAACGATATTTGGATAAACAACTTCTCGGTGTAATGTGTAGACGGCAGTTTACACCGCCAAGCATAGTGCATTTCTCCGATTCCACACCGCAGAGCTTGTGTGTTTCGTAACCAAGACACTAAGGCCGGTATCGGCCGTGTTCCTCTACTTGTAAAACGTCACTCTGCGGAGCGGCCTATACGGCCGAGGCAAAGGGGCGGCCGTGCCACGGGAAAGCAGCGCGGAAATGGAGCCTCTTCCGGCTGCACGCCTGCTCTCTCTCTCTCTCTCTCTCTCTCTCTCTCAGCACACGGACTCAGGTTTCGGTCTCTCCCAGTGCTGCAATAATTCTTGTCCCTTCAGTAAAAAAGCTGAAAAGAGCTCCCCGTTGTCGACAGTGGTGCTAAGGGTTGACGTTCAACCAAATATGTTTCGTTACTCTTGTGGATCATCAGTGAGTTCACTGTTTATTCGGTAAGTAATATTATTTACATCCATTACACTAGTCTTTCTTTTTTCATTTCACACTACCAAAATTTTCAAACCTGTTAAATTATTTTGTGATATATTAGGCACATTAAGGAAGTGGAACATCATGACAACTATAAGAATACCATTACTGTATACCATCTCCAACGCAGAATAATTGTTTTGTCAAAGTAGTTGTTGTTGTGCTCTTCAGTCCTGAGACTGGTTTGATGCAGCTCTCCACGCTACTCTATCCTGTGCAAGCTTCTTCATCTCACAGTACGTACTGCAGCCTACATTCCTCTGAATCTGCTTAGTGTATTCATCTCTTGGTCTCCCTCTACGATTTTTACCCTCCACGCTGCACTCCAATACTAAATTGGTGATCCCTTGATGCCTCAGAACATGTCCTACCAAACGATCCCTCCTTCTAGTCAAGTTGTGCCACAAACTCCTCTTCTCCACAATCCTATTCAATACCTCCTCATTAGTTATGTGACCTACCCATCTAATCTTCAGCATTCTTCTGTAGCACCACATTTCGAAAGCTTCTATTCTCTTCTTGTCTAAACTGTTCATAGTCCATGTTTCACTTCCACTTAAATCTATACTCAATGTTAACAAATTTCTCTTCTTCAGAAACGCTTTCCTTGCCATTGCCAGTCTACATTTTATATCCTCTCTACTTCGACCATCATCAGTTATTTTGCTCCCCAAATAGCAAAACTCCTTTACTACTTTAAGTGTCTCATTTTCTAATCTAATTCCCTCAGCATGACCCGACTTAATTCGACTACATTCCATTATCCTCGTTTTGCTTTTGTTGATGTTTATCTTATATCCTCCTTTCAAGACACTGTACATTCCGTTCAGCTGCTCTTCCAAGTACTCTGCTGTCTCTGACAGAATTACAATGTCATCGGCGAACCTCAAAGTTTTTATTTCTTCTCCATGGATTTTAATACCTACTCCGAATTTTTCTTTTGTTTCCTTTACTGCTTGCTCAATATACAGATTGAACAACATCAGGGAGAGGCTACAACCGTGTCTCACTCCCTTCCCAACCACTGCTTCCCTTTCATATTCCTCGACTCTTATAACTGCCATCTGGTTTCTGTACAAATTGTAAATAGCCTTTCGCTCCCTGTATTTTACTCCTGCCACCTTCAGAATTTGAAAGAGAGTATTCCATTCAACATTGTCAAAAGCTTTCTCCAAGTCTACAAATGCTAGAAACGTAGGTTTGCCTTTTTCTTAATCTAGCTTCTAAAATAAGTCGTAGGGTCAGTATTGCCTCACGTGTTCCAATATTTCTACGGAAGCTAAACTGATCTTCCCCAAGGTCGGCTTCTACCAGTTTTTCCATTCGTCTGTAAAGAATTCGCGTTAGTATTTTGCAGCCGTGACTTATTAAACTGATAGTTCGTTAATTTTCACATCTGTCAACGCCTGCTTTCTTTGGGATTGGAATTATTATATTCTTCTTGAAGTCTGAGGGTATTTCGCCTGACTCATACGTCTTGCTCACCAGATGGTAGAGTTTTGTTAGGATTGGCTCTCCCAAGGCTGTCAGTAGCTCTAATGGAATGTTGTCTACTCCCGGGGCTTTGTTTCGACTCGGGTCTTTCAGTGCTCTGTCAAACTCTTCACGCAGTATCATATCTCCCATTTCATTTTCATATACATCCTCTCCTATTTCCATGATATTGTCCTCAAGGACGTCGCCCTTGTATATACCCTGTATATACTCCTTCCACCTTTCTGCTTTCCCTTCTTTGCTTAGAACTGGGTTCCCAACCAAGCTCTTGATATTCATACAAGTTGTTCTCTTTTCCCCAAAGGTCTCTTTAATTTTCCTGTAGGCAGTATCTGTCTTACCTCTAGTGAGATAAGCCTCTACATCCTTACATTTGTCCTCTAGCCATGCCTGCTTAGCCATTTTGCACTTCCTGTCGATCTCATTTTTGAGACGTTTGTATCCCTTTTTGCCTGCTTCATTTACTGCATTTTCATATTTACTCCTTTCGTCAATTAAATTCAATATTTCTTCTGTCACCCAAGGATTTCTACTAGCCCTTGTCCTTTTACCTACCTGATCCTCTGCTGCCTTCACTACTTCATCCCTCAAAGCTACCCATTCTTCTTCTATTGTATTTCTTTCCCCCATTCCTGTCAATTGTTCCCTTACGCTCTCCCTGAAACTCTGTACAACCTCTGGGTCTTTCAGTTTATTCAGGTCCCATCTCCTTAAATACCCATTTTTTTGCAGTTTCTTCAGCTTCAATCTACAATTCATAACCAATAGATTGTGGTCAGAGTCCACATCTGCCCCTGGAAATGTCTTACTATTTAAAACCTGGTTCCTAAATCTCTGTCTTACCATTATATAATCTATCTGATACCTTTTAGTATCTCCAGGCTTCTTCCATGTATACAACCTTCTTTTATGATTCTTGAACCAAGTGTTAGCTATGATTAAGTTGTGCTCTGTGCAAAATTCCACCAGGCGGCTTCCTCTTTCATTTCTTACCCCCAATCCATATTCATCTACTACGTTTCCTTCTCTCCCTTTTCCTACTACCGAATTCCAGTCACCCATGACTATTAAATTTTCGTCTCCCTTCACTATCTGAATAATTTCTTTTATTTCATCATACATTTCTTCAATTTCTTCGTCATCTGCAGAGCTAGTTGGCATATAGACTTCTACTACTGTCGTAGGCGTGGGCTTCGTGTCTATCTTGGCCACAACAATGCGTTCACTGTGCTGTTTGTAGTAGCTTACCCGCATTCCTATAGTTTTATTCATTATTAAGCCTACTGCTGCATTACCCCTATTTGATTTTGTGTTTATAACCCTGTATCCACCTGACCGAAAGTCTTGTTCCTCCTGCCATCGAACTTCACTAATTTCTACTATATCCAACTTTAACCTATCCATTTCCCTTTTTAAATTTTCTAAAGCACTTAAAAAAATCGACCTTCGCCACAGACACTCTTAGTAGAAAAACGTAAAAATAGTCTTCCCAGCTAAAATTAGAGTGAACCTTCCTGTCGCTAACATTTCATGATTATCCCTTGTTATTTGAGGAATGCTAGTTGGGAAGATTTGGTGTCTTGTCTCCTAACAACTGAAAATTTATCTGAAAACTATTTAAAGAAACGTCGTTTCATAATTCGTACATCTTTTAGCAGAACAGCACAAAATTCTAGTAGTGTTGTCCGTATTTAAGTGGGAACTTCACAAACTGAGTGACACACTACGTCCCACACTGAGACCACTGCGTAATAAGAGCAGCTCGTGTCAGAAGAGAGAGGACATGTCCCCGGTTCCCCATAGAGGCAGTTCTGCTACGGTACGGATAACACGTGCACAGTACGTGAGTGACGCGGAGCGCCAACTGGAAACGTACTCCAAACTTGAAATACGCGAGAGAGTGTGTCTAAATTGCAGACAGAATATCGGTGGAATTCTGGGGATATGTGGATCAAATGCCATCATCCAGGCCGCCATGCGCTGTTGCCATTTTTCGGGGTGCACTCAGCCTCGTGATACCAATTGAAGAGCTACTCTACCGAATAGTAGCAGCTTCGGTCAAGAATACCATCATAACGACCGGGAGAGCGGTGTGCTGACCTCACACCCCTCCTATCTGCATTCTCCACTGAGGATGACGCGGCGGTCGGATGGTCCCGGTAGGCCACTCGTGGACTGAAGACGGGGTGCTTTTTATGAGGATCAAATGCAGGGTCGCGCCCAACCGTGGTGAAACCGTGCCAACAGTGTGTCCAGTGCCTCACAGACGCGAGTGATAAGCTGAAAGGACATCTCGGGGATAGAGAATGTCTAACGATGAGAACACCACAAAGCCGTTCACGAAGGGCTCCGTGACCGAGAAACAGATTTCTGTAGTCGAGGAACTGAACGACTAGGAGAGCGTCCCTACAGTTGCTTACAGAGACTTGTTGACTATGTTGAAATTTGGTGTTATGAATCTGTGTCTTTTTGACGTGTAGTACAGTATTCAGTACAAGTTACTTTTCTACCATAATAATGTGTAGCTTGCTTTTTCAGGCATTCTCATATAAGCTCTTGGATGAGTGATTAACCACGAAAAGAATATTTATAATTTACATTTTTGTCTAATTAGCACCATAAACTATTCGTAGATGTGGGTATTTCGAAATGTGTGTTGCTTGTTCCTTGCAGTAATGGTAAAGCTAATTTGTCCACTTTCTGGTTTTAATCTATTTAAAAATGCATTTGTATGCACCTCCTGAGTAATACTTTCTACGCAGTGAAGGAAAACTTAGAATGCATGAAGTAGGAGTTTGGTAAAAAGTATCACATAAGTAACATGGAAAGACATACGTCGCTTCACAATCCATTTTCGCACAACACTGTTTTAAGCTCTGCCAAAACTCTGCAATAGATTATAGTAACATCTTATTCTCTTCCTCAGCTCAACACCTCACTCATTATGGAGGGCTGCTCACTCAGTTTCACAGGTAAACAAATAAAATGTTGGAGTAAAGTAAATGGAAACCAAGCACTTTCGATGCACTCTTGAGGTCAGCTGACAATGTGTGTGTGTGTGTGTGTGTGTGTGTGTGTGTGTGTGTGCGTACTTGTGAATGTTTTGTGTGAAATGACTGGTCTTGAGAAATGAATAAACCGTCTAGGATTAACTTTTTGTATCGTGAAATAGTTTATGTTTCAAGAATGGTTGAACAAAGGAGTATTATACACTAGGAATGAGCCACAGAAGATAACCCTGTTGTTTACAGAATGTCTCTGTATTCGGGAAGGTGGAGGTTCCAATCCACATCCGACCATTCTATTACAGGCTTGTCATGGCTTTCACACGTTGTTGTGTATACCAGTAAACAAATAAAATGTTGGAGTAAAGTAAATGGAAACCAAGCACTTTCGATGCACTCTTGAGGTCAGCTGACAATGTGTGTGTGTGTGTGTGTGTGTGTGTGTGTGTGTGTGTGTGTGTGTGCGTACTTGTGAATGTTTTGTGTGAAATGACTGGTCTTGAGAAATGATTAAACCGTCTAGGATTAACTTTTTGTATCGTGAAATAGTTTATGTTTCAAGAATGGTTGAACAAAGGAGTATTATACACTAGGAATGAGCCACAGAAGATAACCCTGTTGTTTACAGAATGTCTCTGTATTCGGGAAGGTGGAGGTTCCAATCCACATCCGACCATTCTATTACAGGCTTGTCATGGCTTTCACACGTTGTTGTGAGAAGAAACAAGACTTGTAAGTTTGTAAAAGCCAGTGTATATGAGTTATGTTTCTTCTTGTTAATCTTTAATACCATGTTAGCGTCTAACATCTTTATAAAAGTGATCCATGGATGAATAAAACTACTACTTCTACTTCTACTACTACTACTACGACTACTACTACTACTACTAATAATAATAATAATAATAATAATAATGAAATGACTATAATCTTAAAATTATTGCTGTTAGCGTTCCGTTTTCGTTCATCGTTTTCATAAGACAGCAACAAGCGGTGGATCTGCAGTTACAATTTACAATGTGTGTCGTACTCAGGGTCAAAAATCTACTTATTGTTAGTACGTCATTGCTACAGGGGATAAGTGATATGCGTGAGCAAAGATCACACCTCAGATTTACCAGGTATACAGTTGCCGGCCGCGGTGGTCTAGCGGTTCTAGGCGCTCAGTCCGGAACCGCGCGACTGATACGGTCGCAGGTTCGAATCCTGCCTCGGGCATGGATGTGTGTGATGTCCTTAGGTTAGTTAGGTTTAGTTAGTTCTAAGTTCTATGTGAGTGATGACCACAGATGTTAAGTCCCATAGTGATCAGGGCCATTTGAACCATTTTTGGTATACAGTTAGTGTCCGTTTCGTCAGCGGCCACTAACGAGCTCTAATACCTGGGTACGCGGAACACTGCATGGAGCAGCAAATCATGAAAAAATGGAAGTGTTTATCAGAGCTTAAGAGGCGACAATTTTACTATAGGCAATGGGATTTTGCTGAAATATTCCTTCGAGGTTATCGGTCACATGTTTATCGGTGAGAAAACTGTCACTGATGCAGAAGTTAGTTTGTACTCTATATGTTTTGGACCTTCCTGAACTTGCAGTGAAGCTATTGTATCGATCAACCACACATCTCGCTAGTTCCCCTAACATGTGGCACCCAAGTAAAAGTTCCTGTTCTATAGCATTCAGCACTTACGCTCATTAACCAAGTGTAATCATGGGACTGTAGACCAACACTTGAAAGAGGCAAAATTCCACCCGATGATTGAAATATATTGTGTAGAAAGATTTACGTTAATTAATTTTCCCCGATACCAAAGGAAAAGAGTAGACTAGTATTGATCATCGTGACTGACTTGTTTGTAAATTCCCCAACTAAGTAAAATGTTACAGAATGGTCATGTACTGGTATTTACAAAGGTATTATTTGGTTAAGACGAGATAGGGAAAACTGTGATCGGTGAGAAACGACAGTGGAATATGGTGGCGTGTTGTATTAGCTAATCTGTAGTGCAGGCTGTATAAAACACTTGACGGGCCGCAGATTTGTTTCCGCACACGTAAATCATGGAGGTAATTCACACTTCACGATTTTTATAGGTTGTGATCAGCATATTAGATGCTCTCACTATTGCTCTTAGCTCGTGAGCGCTCACGAGGGTAGCGAGTCACCGACTTTTTTCCATCTTCCGCAAGATTTTAGTGCATACTTTGACGTAACTATATAGTACATACTCTGATGCAACGCATGATCCTCTAGTGCGTTGCGCTTCTCAAACGTTTTCTAGAAACCGAGTTTCAAAGATTTACCATGATATTGTATACCACATGAAAAGTGCCAGAGATCTAGCAGCTGGTTTACCACAATACGCTTAGCAAGCGGCCGCCGTGTCATCCTCTGCCAATGACATCAGTGGATACGGTACGCAAGGGTGTGGGTTCTCCTGACCCTTTTCGAATTTCTTGATCTTGGAACAGCTACTTCTCGCCCAGGCCGGTCTTGAAATGGCATCATGAGGCTGAGAACAGTCCTCTCACCAAGGGAAAAATTACCGACAGTATCGGGAATCGAACCCGTGTGCTCTGCATAGCAGCCGGATACGCTGATCGCTGATCACTGAGCTATGGAGGTGGACCAACAGGACAAGTTGGCAGAACACAAGTCTGGCAGTACTGCCTTGTAGCCTCGTCGTCTCCCGTTCGTTCCTAACCTTCCACCAGACGTCTGTGTCGCTATAAGGAATTATGTGTCTGTTACCTGTCGACTGCCTTAAAATTAACTATACGATGTTCTGATAGTGAACTTATTCTCTTTGATTTATGATCCTAGACGATACAGATAAAGCTTTCGTATATATTATTCTTGCCAGTACTGTCTGCTATTATCAAACTCTGAAAATGTGTAGCAGTTAACTTTTTATTTACAAGAAAAAGATACCAAAACTGTATAAGAGTGTGTAGTTTATGCCTCGTTTATAATGTGGGCAGTTTCGTTTTATGTGGATGTATTTTTTACTCATACGAATGCTCACACTGGAGATGAAACATTTGCGTATACACATGTATGGTGTATTTGAATTCTGATTTGAATTAAAGCGCAAAAATCACTTTGTAAGTGAAAAAAATTTCCTATCTCTGCAGCTTCACCGCAGTTCTCTTGAAATGGTTACAGGTCGAAACAGCAACAGCGGATTTTGAAAAACTAATTACTTTAAAAGCTGCAGGCGACTGTGATGTAGTTTAGAATGGTTCTGCTAATATTATAAGTTTAGATACCATGTGATCTGAATACTGTTAAGAATCGTGTGAAAGTATTTCTGTGCAAGAGCATTTGATCTGCTAATAGATGAAATATACTGTCGCCTTCGATGAGACGGATTATTGAGCAATTTCGGTAATGTTACTAGACTGAATATTTGTGGCTCTGGCTTAAAAAGCGTTTTTTTTTTTATTTTCGCGGCGCTACACTAGTTCTTATGTTGTACCAACCACTTCAGCTGAGACCAGTAAGCGCACCCAACGTCCTCAATTGTTTGTATGCTACATTCTAGTCCATTGCTTCCACTATAGTTTCTAACTTCTGTAGGTCGCTCTAATACCATGGAATTTATTCCCTGATATATCAACACATCTCCTATCATCCTATCCCTTCGTTCCGTCAGTGCTTCCACATAGCACCACATCTCAAACTCTTCTATTCTCTTAATTTCCAATTTTACCACTGTCCATGATTCATTTCCATACAGTGCTGTGGGCCGAAAGTATATTCTCAAACATTTATTTCTCGAATTAAGACCGGTTTTTGATTATAATAAACTTCTTCTAGCGAGGAATGCCCTTTCTGTTTTGTATCTTCATTGCTTCGTCCCTCGTGCATAATTTTGCTTCAGACGTAGAAGACTTCTTTAGCTTCGCGTATTGCATGGTTCCGGATTTTTATGTTGATAATCCGTTCCTTAGCCTGTTCATTCCATTTAACGGGTCCTGTAATTCTTGTAATTAATCACTTTCACTGACATCCTTTCATCCAGAATTTTTATCCCAATCCTGAATCTTAATTTTATTTTTGTTTTTACTTCTACGATTTATAAATTCATCGGCAAGACTGAAACACTGAACTACTCTCTTACGTCGTTAAGAGTGCAACGGGAATTCCACTGCTAAATGCAGAGGAGAAGGCGAATGGGTGAAAAGATTAGGCTACATTGAAGGCCTCTGTGAGGGAGAGGACTTGTCTTATGACGTGATAGAAGAAACAGCACTCAATGTGAATTTTAAAATGGCTTTGGAAAAAAATCAAATACAGCAGAAAGGATACGTAACGTTCCTTTGGAATTTCTAAAATTATTAGAAGAAGTGGCAACAAAACGACTATACACGTTCGTGTGTAGAATGTGTGGCACTGGCGATATACAGTACCATCAGATTTTCGGTGAAACATCACCCACACATATACGAAGATAGGAAGAACCGACGAATGCGAGAATTATCGCACCATCAGCTGAACAGCTGATCCATCAAAGTTGCTGACAAGAATTATATACAGAAAAATGTAGAAGAAAACTGAGGATGTGTTAGATGACGGTCAGTTTGGCTTTAGGAAAGGTAAAAGCACCAGAGAAGCAGTTCTGACATTGCGGTTGATAATGGAAGCAAGGTGGAAGAAAAATAAAGAAACTTCCATAGGATCTGTCTATCTGGAAAACGCAATGTCAAATGGCGAAAACTGTTCGAAATTCTGATAAAAACAGGGGTAAGCTCTATGAAAAGACGAGTAACGTACAATATATACCAGAACCGAGAGCGAATAATAAGAATCGGAGACCAAGAAGAAAGAGCTCGGATTAAAATGGGTGTAAGACAGGGAGTTAATCTTTCAGCCCTTCTGTTCAGTTTATATATACATCAAAGAAGCAACGACGGAAGTAAGTGAAAGGTTTAAGGATGCGATTAAAATTCAAGGTGAAGCGATATCAATGATAAGAGCCGTTGATGATACTGAATGAAAGTCAAGAAGGATTACGGGGTGTGCTGAATGGAATGAACAGTCTAATGAGCACAGAATATGGACTAAAAGTAAATCGAAGAAAGACGAAAGTAATGAGAAATAGCAGAAATGAGAGCAGAGAGAAACTTATCAGCATCGGGGATCACAGGATCACGAATTATACGAACTTAAGGAATTCTGCCATCTAGGCAGCGAAATAACCCTTGATATATGGAGCAAGGCGGACGTAAAAAGTAGACTAGCACTGGGAAAGAAGGCATTCCTGGCCAAAGGTAGCCTACTAGTATCAAAATAGGCCTTAATTTGAGGCTGAAATTTCTGAGAATTTACGTTTGGAGCACGGAATTGTATAGTAGTGAAACATGGATGTGGGAAAGCCGGAACAGGAAATAATCGAAGAATTTAAGATGTGGCGCTATGGCAGAAGGTTTAAAATTAGATGGACTGACAATGGAAGAAATGAGGAGGTACTCCGCAGAATCGATGTGGAAAGGAATATATGGTAAACATTGACAAGAAAAAGGGCCAGGATAATAGGACATCTGTTAAGAGGTCAGGGAATGGCTTCCATGATACTGGAGGGAGCAGTAGATGGTAAAAACTGTACCTGAACTTATAAATTGGAATACATCCAGCAAATAATTGAGGATATGTGTTGCAGTTGCTTCTCTGAGATGAAAAGGTTGGCACAGGAGACGAATTCGTGTGGGCCACTACTAGACTGGTGGCTCAAAAGAAAAATCATTTTTACTCCGAGTGCTACTTTCTTCATCTTCTATTATTATTGTTTCCTCTTAGTTCTTCAACATAATGTATTTTACCCGCCTTTCCCTATAGCTTGTACTGTCTTGAAAATTCGTAGGAAAATTGGTGCAAACTATAGGGAACTATTTAGCATCGTCCAATGTTTTTTCTAGGATGACAAAGCCAACGTAAATGTTGCTTCCATCATTAAGTGCAATGTGAAAAGTGATGGTTAATTTCGATACTAGATCGCACAAATATTCAGCTCACTTGTTCAATAATCAATGAACACCACGGCCACTGACGATTGACTAACTAATGGAACCGTAATCATTTTTCCACGTATAATGCAAACGGCTAATTTCATTGATGCTTTGTCGGAATACACCCGAGCGTGTTTCTGAACCTGGGGGATGTTATTCACACCTACTCAACCATCTAACTTGTTAGCACTTTCAGCTACTATCAGTCACAGTGTGGAGAGTAACTGAAGTCCGTGTACGATAGAAAGTTGTGTCGCTGGCAGTAAGTGGGTTGCACTGCAGTTAGGCGTTAGCCGACGTATAACTGTGCCTGGGAACATTCAATTTTGTCCCGTTCCATACATGAGTATAGGCATCACAGTTGAATAGTCAATCAGAGTAGCATCCATAATAATCGTTTCAGCCCCCTCACCCCCTTTTCCCTCAAATTCGCATACAACACTACAATACAATTAACGGTTGTTGAACCTTTACCGAAGAATTATATTAATATCTCCGTTCCTTTGAGTATCCCACCGTTATTGTGATCTTCCATCTGTTGAGTGGTACTTAAGATATGCAAATAAATTAGTGAAATCAATGTGAAGTAGAAATTAGAAAATAAATGAAAAACTTAGTTTAGTTTAGAAGAGTTACACACTGGCAAGCAGCGGGCAAAGCAGCAGTGGCAACAACCGGCGCTTGATGTCAGCACGTTCAGGAGAGAAGCGGAAACTGTCGATTCAGCCGTCAGGGCATCGCCCGACCGGCTCACGTCAAGAAGTTTCTTCGAGAAGCTTTTCAACGTGACAGAAGAGGCCATCGACCTCCCCACATAAGTGGAAGCTGTCGATTCATCCGTCAGGGCATCGCCCGACCGGCTCACGTGTTTCTCAATTGTCACATGTGATCAAAGGCACTCGCCTACATTCCAAGAGCCAATGACCGACGTTAAGAAGATTCTTTCAACGTGACAGAAGAGGCAATGACCGTGAAGTCGTTCACCTCCAGTGAACTGAAGTAAATAAATACGCGAGACGCAGTGGGCCCGACAAGAGAGTAGCCGTAGTTTTCAGTCAGTTTCAGTGCTGAAGACCGTCATGCAAGAAGAGACTACATCATACACAGACGCACCAAGTCCGCCGCTGTAATGGAATAGCAAGCAGCAGCCTCTGCGCCAGAAGACAGAAGTTAGAAGGTATTTGATTTTTGCATACCCGGATGACTCGTGAGGACAGGAAGGAGACGACCTCGCATCAGCAGTCACCTGTGAGCTGGTGATGAAGATCTGACAGCCGAAGACTGGCAAGCTGGAGTCCGTTGTTCGTGTCCGGGACACTGGCCTTCCCCCGCCGCGCCGCTCCGCTGGCCGGCGCACAACACATGCGGCCGCTTAGAGAAGAGAAACACTGGGACGCCACATCCAAGGTATCACCGTCCGATGCACGACTTCGTTCTCAATAATTAAACGGACCACAGTACGACGCGCGTCTCCAGTCAACTGGGCGAATCGGCGACACGAGATACACACCGCCAGGCGTAATCAGACGCCGCCGCTCACGCAGCATGAAGGCTTCGCAAACGAAACAGCTGCCGCTCTCGCAACCAGTACAATCCAATAAGAAAACCGTTGTACAAGTCTTCAATAAAAGTCATCTTATGTAAAAATGCTGTTTCATTCTACCTCATACCCGAGCCAAGGACGAACCCAACCTCCCCACATGCTGTTAAGAGAGAAAAAGTAAGCGGATCTAAATCCCCTATTCAGTCACTCGTTGACCACGATGGCACCGAAACAGAGGACGACCGAAGAAAGGCAGAAATACTGAATTCAGTGTTCCGAAACTGTTTCACTGCGGAAAATCGTAACACGGTCCCTGACTTCAGCCGTCGCACGGACGCCAAAATGGAAAATATTGAAATAAACGATATCGGAATTGAAAAACAACTGCTATCACTTAGTAGCGGAAAAGCATCCGGACCAGACGAGATACCCTTAAGATTCTACAGTGATTATGCTAAAGAACTTGCCCCCTTTCTATCAGCAATTTATCGTAGATCGCTGGAAGAACGTAAAGTACCTAGCGACTGGAAGAAAGCGCAGGTCGTTCCCATTTTCAAGAAGGGTCATAAATCAGATGCGAATAATTATAGGCCTATTTCGCTTACGTCAATCTGTTGTAGAATACTGGAACATGTTTTGTGTTCTCGTATTATGACGTTCTTAGATAATACAAATCTCCTTCATCATAACCAACATGGATTCCGCAAACAGAGATCATGTGAAACTCAGCTCGCCCTATTTGCCCAAGAAATTCACAGTGCCGTAGACACTGGCGAGCAGATTGATGCCGTATTCCTGGACTTCAGGAAGGCATTTGATACGGTTCCGCACTTACGTTTAGTGAAAAAAATACGAGCTTACGGAATATCGGACCAGGTTTGTGATTGGATTCAGGATTTCCTAGAAGAAAGAACACAACATGTCATTCTTAACGGTTCAAAATCTGCAGATGTAGAGGTAATTTCGGGAGTACCGCAGGGAAGCGTGATAGGACCTTTATTGTTTACAATATACATAAATGACCTAGTTGACAACATCGGTAGCTCCGTGAGGCTATTTGCAGATGACACGGTTGTCTACAAGAAAGTAGCAACATCAGAAGACTCGTACGTACTCCAGGAGGACCTGCAGAGGATTAATGCATGGTGCGACAGCTGGCAGCTTTCCCTAAACGTAGATAAATGTAATATAATGCGCATACATAGGGGCAGAAATCCATTCCAGTACGATTATGCCATAGGTGGTAAATCATTGGAAGCGGTAACGACCGTAAAATACTTAGGAGTTACTATCCGGAGCGATCTGAAGTGGAATGATCACATAAAACAAATAGTGGGAAAAGCAGGCGCCAGGTTGAGATTCATAGGAAGAATTCTAAGAAAATGTGACTCATCGACGAAAGAAGTAGCTCACAAAACGCTTGTTCGTCCGATTCTTGAGTATTGCTCATCAGTATGGGACCCTTACCAGGTTGGATTAATAGAAGAGATAGACATGATCCAGCGAAAAGCAGCGCGATTCGTCATGGGGACATTTAGTCAGCGCGAGAGCGTTACGGAGATGCTGAACAAGCTCCAGTGGCGGACACTTCAAGAAAGACGTTACGCAATATGGAGAGGTTTATTATCGAAATTACGAGAGAGCACATTCCGGGAAGAGATGGGCAACATATTACTACCGCCCACATATATCTCGCGTAATGATCACAACGAAAAGATCCGAGAAATTAGAGCAAATACGGAGACTTACAAGCAGTCGTTCTTCCCACGCACAATTCGTGAATGGAACAGGGAAGGGGGGATCAGATAGTGGTACAATAAGTACCCTCCGCCACACACCGTAAGGTGGCTCGCGGAGTATAGATGTAGATGTAGAAGTAATTTATTTAGTGTTTTTCATCCTGACATAATGCTTCAGAATCAAATGCCCTTTGCAGTAATGCTCATCCTGATAGTTGACTAGCATCAAAAGAGAAAAGCCAGTTACATTTAGTGTCAGAACTGTTACACATCCAAAGACTGGTCTGATGCAGCTCTGCAAGCTAATCTATTCTGCGCAATTCGCTTCATGTTTGAAACGCTACTGCAACGTACAAGCAACTGTACGTACCCACTGTACAATTTTTACTTGTCCTTCCTCCTCCATCAACTTCCCTTCATTTCCGAGGTGAGATTCGTTGATGCTTCCGGTCATGTCCTGTCTACCGATGCCTGCGTTTAGTCCAGTTGTGCCACGTTTCTTTCTTCAATATGATTCAGTACCTTCTCATTAGTTATTCGACCTACTCATCTAATCTTCACTACTCTCTTGTAGTACCATATTTCAAAAACTTCTATTCTCTTCTTGACTGAGTGGTGCGTCATTCACGTTTCGGGCCATATTCCACTGCCCTCATTCTTCTTTTGTTGATCATCTTGTAACCTCATTTCGAGACATTATCCATTCCCTTCAAGTGCTGTTACAAGTTCTTTGAGGTCTCTGACAGAATTACATCGTCATCCCCTAACCTTAACGTTTGCATTTCTCTCATTTAATTTAAATTCCCTTTCCAAAGTTCTCTTTAGTTTCCTTTACAACTAGCACGGTGTGCAGACTGAAGAATATCGGGGATAAGCTACAACCCCGTCTCAGTCTCCTTCAAATATTGTTTCTCTTACTCGTCGTTTGAACCGTATTTATTTACTTAATGGTTATTAAATCATGGAGGTAATTATGTTAATATTGCCACACGTCGTGGTGTAAACCCGAAGCGACTGGAACTGACAGACGAGATTCCTGTGTCCATTGCGTTTGTAACCACTACTCGAAATGTACCGTAGGGCGGCTGACCAGCGATGAATTTCTGCCAGGGCTGCGGCGTGTCTCGCGCTCTGGTCGCACTGCGCCACTCTGGTTGTGGGGGCGGCTGAGTGTTCGCCAAATATTATGGCCGCTCCCCTGGGCTCTCGCCGCCCACCTCTGCAGGCCGGCGAACGTATCGAGAGGGGCTGACGTCCGCCAGGAAACATATACACCCAGGGGATACACGTCCCAGTGCTGCGCCTGGCGCCTTGTAGACGTGAAGGTGCACGGGGATATCCTGTAGTGGAGGTCGTCAAGTGAGCTTTATTACTCGTTACAACTGGCAAATATTTTGATCTCGTTAGAATGTAAATGAAGGATTGAACAAGGGTAGTGGTTCCACTCGAATCATACACTGCCGGAAAACAAAAAACAAAAAAAAACAAAAACAAAAAACAGAACACCTCTTTACAGGTTTCCATTTCACTCAAGATTTATTGTTGCCACAGTACATTGTTGTTATTGTGGTCTTCAGTACAGAGACTGGTTTGATGCAGCTCTCCATGCGACTCTATCCTGTACAAGCTTCTACATCTCCCAGTACCTACTGCGCCTTCTGAATCTGCTTGTTGTATTCATCTCTTGGTCTCCCTCTACGATTTTTACCCTCCACACTGCCCTCCAATACTAAATTGGTGATCCCTTGATGCCTCAGAACATGTCCTACCAACCGATCCCTTCTTCGAGTCAAGTTGTGCCACAAACTTCTCTTCTCCCCAACCCTATTCAACACCTCCTCATTAGTTATGTGATCTACCCATCTAATCTTCAGCATTCTTCTGTAGCACCACATTTCGAAAGCTACTATTCTCTTCTTGTCCAAACTATTTATCGTCCATGTTTCACTTCGATACATGGCTACAATCCATACAAATACTTTCAGAAACGACTTCCTAACACTTAAATCAATACTCGATGTTAACAGATTTCTCTTCTTCAGAAACGCTTTCCTTCCCATTGCCAGTCTACATTTTATATCCTCTCTACTTCGACCATCATCAGTTATTTTGCTCCCCAAATAGCAAAACTCCTTTACTGCTTTAAGTGTCTCATTTCCTAATCTAATACCCTCAACATCACCCGATGTAATTCGACTACATGCCATTATCCTCGTTTTGCTTTTGTTGATGTTCATCTTATATCCTCCCTTCAAGACACCATCCATTCCGTTCAACTGCTCTTTCAAGTCCTCTGCTGTCTCTGACAGAATTACAATGTCATCGGCGAACCTCAAAGTTTTTATTTCTTCTCCATGGATTTTAATACCTACTCCCAATTTTTCTTTTGTTTCCTTCACTGCTTGCTCAATATACAGATTTAATAACATCGAGGAGAGGCTACAACCCTCTCTCACTTCCTTCCAACCGCTACTTCTCTTTCTTGCCCCTCAACTCTTGTAACTGCCATTTGGTTTCTATACAAATTGTAAATAGCCTTTCGCTCCCTATATTTTACCCCTGCCACCTTCAGAACTTGAAAGAGAGTATTCCATTCAACATTGTCAAAAGCTTTCTCTAAGTCTACAAATGCTAGAAACGTAGGTTTGCCTTACCTTAATCTAGCTTCTAAGATAAGCCGTAGGGTCAGTATTGCTCACGTGTTCCAATATTTCTACGGAATGCAACTGATCTTCTCCAAGGTCGGCTTCTACTAGTTTTTCCATTCGTCTGTAAAGAACTCGCGTTAGTATTTTGCAGCCGTGACTTATTAAACTGATAGTTCGTTGATTTTCACATTTGTCAACGCCTGCTTTCTTTGGGATTGGAATTATCATATTCTTCTTGAAGTCTGAGGGTATTTCGCCTGTCTCATACATCTTGCTCACCAGATGGTAGAGGTTTGTCAAGACTGGCTCTACCAAGGCCGTCAGTAGTTCTAATGGAGTGATGTCTACTCCCGGGGCCTTGTTCCGACTCAGGTCTTTCAGTGCTCTGTCGAACTCTTCACGCAGTATCATATCTCCCATTTCATCTTCATCTACATCCTCTTCCATTTCCATAATATTGTCCTCAAGTACATCGCCCTTGTATAGACCCTCTATATACTCCTTCCACCTTTCTCCTTTCCCTTCTTTGCTTAGAACTGGGTTTCCATCTGAGCTCTTGATATTCATACAAGTGGTTCTCTTTTCTCCAAAGGTCTCTTTAATTTTCCTGTAGGGAGTATCTGTCTTACCCCTAGTGAGATAAGCATCTGCAGCCTTACATTTATCGTCTAGCCATCCCTGCTTAGCCATTTTGCACTTCCTATCGATCTCATTTTTGAGACATTTGTTTTCCTTTTTGCCTGCTTCATTTACTGCATTTTCATATTTTCTCCTTTCATCAATTAAATTCAATATTTCTTCTGTTACCCAAGGATTTCTACTTGCCCTCTTCTTTTTACCTACTTGATCCTCTGCTGCCTTCACTACTTCATCCCTCAAAGCTACCCATTCTTCATCTACTGTATTTCTTTCCCCCATTCCTGCCATTTGTTCCCTCACGCTCTCCCTGAAACTCTGTACAGCCTCTGGTTTAGTCAGTTTATCCAGGTCCCATCTCCTTAAATTCCCACCTTTTTGCAGTTTCTTCAGTTTTAATCTACAGATCATAACCAACAGTTTGTGGTCAGAGTCCACATCTGCCCCTGGAAATGTCTTACAATTTAAAACTGGTTCCTAAATCTCTGTCTTACCATTATATAATCTATCTGATACCTTTTAGTATCTCCAGGCTTCTTCCATGTATATAACCTTCATTCATGATTCTTGAAACAAGTGTTAGCTATGATTAAGTTATGCTCTGCACAAAATTCTACCAGGCGACTTCCTCTTTCATTTCTTACCCCCAATCCATATTCACCTACTACGTTTCCTTCTCTCCCTTTTTTTACTACCGAATTCCAGTCACCAATGACTATTAAATTTTCGTTTCCCTTCACTATCTGAATAAGTTATTTTATTTCATCATACATTTCTTCAATTTCTTCGTCATCTGCAGAGCTAGTTGGCATATAAACTTGTACTACTGTAGTAGGTGTGGGCTTCTTGTCTATCTTGGCCACAATAATGCGTTCACTATGCTGTTTGTAGTAGCTTACCCGGAATCCTATTTTTTTATTCATTATTAAACCTACTCCTGCATTACCCCTAGTTGACTTTGTATTTACAACCCTGTATTCGCCTCACCAAAAGTCTTGTTCCTCCTGCCACCGAACTTCACTAATTCCCACTATATCTAACTTTAACCTCCCCATTTCCCTTTTTAAATTTTCTAACCTACCTGCCCGATTAAGGGATCTGACATTCAACGCTCAACAGTACATATGGAGCACATAAAATGAGTACATTTACAGGTCAATAGCACGAGCGGTTCTGAGCTACCAGGTAGCGACCCATGCTGAAACACCCATCCTCCACAGGCACTGACTCTATCTATCGTTCCGATGGCGAATACTGTCCTGGGATACGTCATGCCATGCCTGCTCGACCTGTTCACGTAGTTCTGTAAGAGTTGTTGGGTAACGAGTCGCACGGGTCATTTCTCGTCCGATCATATCCCGCATGTGCTCGATTTGAGACAAGTCCGCAGATCTTGCTGGCCAGGGAAGTTGGAGCACGTTTTCAGAGCACATTGAGTTTCACAGGCAGGGCGTGGGCAAGCATTATACTGTTAGAAGAACACATCGCCTTTTTGTTGCAAGAACGATAAAAGAGTCTAACAACATTCTGCGCTTGGGTGTCCCAGTGTGTAGGTAAGTGGAGAATCACCGAAATGTATGGCAGATAGGTAGCAAACATGTTTCCAGTCATAAAACAATTAAGTCACTGAATGAACACCAATACAGTAGGTAGATGGGCAGTGAGAACAGTACTAGACAGACAGCAAAGCAAATATTAAATCTACCCTAAAATCATTTTTCCTGGCCGTCTTGTTCTAATCAGTGGACGATTTTCAGTTTAAAAACTGATAGCCTTTAAAAATAAGAAATGTACTTGAATGAGTAGGAATAAAAAATATCGTATTGATTAATGTTAACATTATTCACATAAAGGTATCCCGTAAAACGCTCGTTCCTCAGCATTTCGATAAACGAATCGTACAAAAGTGGTCTGTGGAAAACGTAACTATTACATTCATTGTTGTTTACATTAATTTTTTACAACTAATGTAAGGAACAATAAACTTAATATGAACTTGAACACCTATCTGAAGATGAACCTGTTGGTTTGCAACCGTCAAAGGCGCTATTTGTGTAAATAAATAGGATTACTAAGTATATCTGAGTGTTGTTTTCTTCTTTACAAGAATTAACTTGTATTTTATACACAGCCACGGTCTCAAAAACGTCAGTTTCCGAAAAAAATAGTTTTTATTCCAAGTCCTATTAATACTAAGGCAGAATGTTAAATTTCTGACAATACAAGAATATAAACACAGCAATAAGTTTTTAACTAGCTGAACAAAGACCTTTCGGAACTGAAGAGGAAAATACAGCTTGGCAGAAAGACTATGCACCTTCTACCCACACATGTTTGAAACACTTTCTCCATTTAGCACCTGGATCGACTCTATGTGCTTGCAACGGACTACCGAGAACGTAATAATCCAGACAAAGCGTTTTGTGAAAAAATAACACTTACAGTGTTTTCTATAACCCCTCTTCATTTGTTTATGGGATGCATGCCACCACTCGTCATCTACTAAGACTGAAGAACTGTTGCTGATGCAACATGAAATGATGTACCCATATTTGTTACCCAACCCCAATTGTACTCGATGCCTACGTGGGTTAGAGCCACTGTTACTCCCAGAGATGGTAGCACTGAGTACTAAATTTCGCACTTTGCGTAAGCGGAATCACCTGTAAATTCGATCACGTATTCTACCTGCTACACATATATAAACAATAAGTATCTTTGTTATTGTCTTATTTTTAATCACCAGAAGCGTCCTTGCCGTGGAGTACAACCGCACAAAAGTCCTGGATCCAATATTACATTACTGGAAGTGAGTCATCAAAGACTCTGTGGAGACACACTCCATCGTAGTTCAATTAAGACCAAAAGCGAGGCTTATAGCAAACATAGGTAACTTTAACTGTGTTGATATAATTTTTACTTTATTTTACTTCAGCACTAATGTTGCGCGCTATGAGCTGTGCTGCGGCTCGCGTTGGTGCTGTTTGTAGGTTTCCACCCTCTGTTGCAGGCCAGACCATATCTTTTAGTTGGCATGGTTGCGGTTGTTTTTCTTCTTCTCGTCTTGACTGGCGCCACTCGTTTCGCGAGCGTTGCCTGTCCCCTAGTGGCAGCAGCGGCGGTTAACGATATGTAGTAACTGTTGCCTTATCTTTGGGGCGACGTCGTTGTTTTTCTGGGTCGTGTGAATGGTCAGTTCATATGGGGACTGAGGTGAAGCCAGGTCTGCGCAGTGCGAGAACACGCTGGGACCACTGGCGGCATACATGGACTGCCTGATGGAAGGGCTGTGGTCACGAGGGTGCACGACCACGTTGTAAACCGGATCCAGCAAGCCTTAAGATGAGTGAATTTCAATCCAAATAGAGAAACCTCCACCATTGTGATATCTCGCAATTCTCCAGTAACTTGGGTTCGTTCTGCTCGTGCTGTCGCCGAGGCGAAGAGCAGCGAGTGGAGTGCTTTCTACTCTGTTGGTAGTGGTTCCTTTCTCGTTCCGGGCGCTCTAAACACAATATTCTGGGGACGTCGTGCAGACCGCTGGTTCTGGCTCTGGCGTATTGTTCCATTGTTGCATTTGGTTTATCGGATGTCAGGTAGCTTCGGCAAGATTGTCATTATTCATTCGTCAGCCTGCCACTAGTCTGAGCTACCATCTTGTGAAGTGAATGCCACTCTTGGCTACCTATCTCATCGCTCACGAAAGCGTTTGTTGCCGAACCTTCTCAGGGTCGATTCCTGGAGCACCGTCTGTGGCCACTTGTGTTACAAAGTTGACCATCATCTTATTTCTCCCATTTTGTGATCAGTTGCTTGTTTTTTTTAGTTAACCTTTGCTGTTGTATTTGCTCTTTCACAGCAGGTTTCTAAATTTTTTTATATTATTGCCGTTCCTGGCGTGTAAGGCCTTCAGCCGTGATTGTGGTCATTTGCCTTAAAATTCTAATTTGGTATTTATATTTTAGCAGTCAGCCTTAAAAACCTTATTTACTGCCATTGCTGCCGTCTGATGCCTTCAACTGTGTTTGTGGCGACTGTAATTTGTAAGTTGCACCGAGTTTTAAACCATTCTTAATTTATTGCCATTCCTGGCGTGTAAGGCCTTCTGCCCAGATCACAGTGGCTTGTTTTTAAAACATTATCTGTTGTATCTGTATTTAATGGTAATTTGCCTACTTGTAGCTCATTGAAAACATATTTTCACTGTTTTTATTCCTTCATTAATAACGTGTGATATTTTATTTATTGTTGAGTCTGGAATTATTAGTTTAAAATAAATTGTGCGTAACTGTAAGAGGCAACCAATAGTAACTGATTACGGCCCCGTGCATAGTCGTAATTGAATCCTGCCTTCCTTTTGACTATCAGGTCTCACGCTACTTTGGTGGCTAAAATGTGTTCACAATGTACATACGACATTCAAGCATGTACACAGCATTGATTATCTGCAAGCATTTCAAAACATGATTGTGTCTGCTGTCTACAGTAATAAAATTACAAGCCACTAATTAGTTTCTGAAATATCAATCTTCCACCATACACCTGTCGAAAAGATTCAAATCAATATATGTAAACTCCAATTAATTTCGACTGCGAGTTTACTTTTAATGAAATACTTTTGTTTTTCACAACATCTTTAAGCATACTGGTTCGGAGAACAAGGGGAAATATTGAACAACTTGCCAGTTTTCTAAGTAGTGTAACTCAAAGAATAATACTTGTAAGCCCACGTAATGATTGCTATTTTTTAACAGATCTTTTGGGAAGATTTTGATGATTCAACCACAGCTTTTGGTCTCACTTTTCTGAATTGTGTTTTGCGTTGCACGTGAAATAAAGGATGTTAGTTATTTATATACAGCATAGGAACAGATATTTCGAAGTAGGAACTAAGTAGAAGCTTGATTTTTTTCTGGAAGTGCTTTACACTATTAATTTCTAAAACAAACGTTTCAATATATGTCACTGTCATAATTATTATCTAAAAATTTTGTAATAATGATTATCCGAAATTTCAGTAATTAACTCATAGTTTCTCTTTGTAAAATATCTATAATTTTCAAATTTAAGTCATAAAAATAGTCCACTTTTGAGGTAAGTATGTTTTAAGACAGTATGGAAATTTTCAGCTCTCTATTTTTGATAGCTTTTAAGCAGGGTGTACTACAATATCAAAAGAGTGAAATTCCGGGAAAATTCAAGTCAAAGTTAAAGCTTGTTCCTCTACCCACCTTCCCAGGCCTATATTCATCTTGTTGCTGGTGTTGTTCCCCAACCTTTGTCTTCTTCAGACTACTCCATATTCTTGCTTCTTTGGTGGCTTCGAACACTGATTTCCGTGCTTCGAAGAGATTGCATGTTTAGTACACCAGGCACTCCCATCAATCCAATAACCATAAACCTTGACTGCTTTGTGATTGAAAGATAGGAAAGCATCCAGCACACCTATTTTCAAACAACAGTCTTTGGTATCCGTTCCCATATACAGTTGCTAAATTCTCATGTGTGTTTTAAGTCCTATCATGTAAGTACTTCTCTAATAATCTTGTGTCACTAAGACATTAGAGACCATAAAGTTATAAGAAACAAACAAGTGAAACAAAATTCTGTTTTTAACAGCTGCCTACGTGACATGGCGACATAGTCATGTGTGTAAGCACTTACAAATTCCTCTAATTTTATCGCTTACTTCGGTACAATTTCCTCGAAGTAAACATTCTCTGGTTCAGAAAACTACAGAGAATTTTTAAAGAAAAAAATTTAAAAATCAATTTTCAATACTTATTTACATGTTAGTCTCCTTAAACAGCATGACTGTTCTGGTTACGTACTTGTGACAGGCGATGTTTGTCGATGCCCAAAGATGCTGTACATGCAAAGAATTCTATCCTACCAGATGTACCTAGATGGCGCTTAATACCGCTGTCGCTCCCTTCTCTGATTTTCCTCAGGTGGCGTGGCGCTGTACTTGATTTTATGCGTGTATACGTCAGCTATTGTCAAAAGCACAAATAAATTCGAGGCAGATTTTTCACATACGTTTGATCGCAAGAGGCGAAATCTTTTATTACATAGAAAAGACACGCAAATCAATCAGATATGCTACTGCATACAACAGTACATCATTTAGTAATTAATCAATCATCACCGTAATTCAGCACAAAGCAAGATTTGTAGCTCGCATACCAACTCCTCTATGCTAACACATACCTTCGTAAATCTGTAAGTAAGTGAATCACACGTGCTTCGCACCACTTTACATGCCTTAACTAACCATTCGGTAACCAGAAATTCTCATGATAATGCCTCATTCTTCTCCTTTCACCTCCCACCACCTATCCGTTCCTTTGATTTTGCAAACATATACTGGTGTGCATGGTCAGTTTGGTGGTCCAGGTGTTACGGTGTGTGAAGGCGTGATACTTCTTGAAAGTACCGAACAATCAACGTCATTCTGATGCCGTACTCCTTCCACATGTGCGTCTGTTCAGGGGTTCATTCGGCCCCGACGTCATTTTTATGGAAGACAATGCGCTATCGCATAGAACTGCGCAGGTGGAAGGGCCCTTGGAACAAGAGGATATTCGGCGAATGGACTAGGCTAACCGTTTCCCCGACTTAAATCGCATCGAACACATGTGGGATGCGTCAGAAAGATATACGGCTGCGCGTTCACGTACGCCACAGACCATCCGGCTGTCATCAGTAACGGCGGTGGAGAAATGGGAAGTCCTAACACAAGGACTCCTTACTAAACTTGTGGCCTCCATGGGAACAAGTGGCAAATCATGCACTGCGGTCTGTGGCGACCACATAACCTATTATGAAACATGTCACACCTTCTGAAATGTTCAGGGGACCATCATAAATAGCAATGATTTCCGTGTAATTACTGTCGTAGAATAGAAGTGTCATTTCAGTTCGTCTTACTGGGTGTTTCTTTCTACACTGAAGCGCCAAAGAAACTGGTATAGGCATGCGTATACAAATACAGAGATATGTAAACAGGCAGAATACGGCACTGCAGTTGGTAACGCCTATATAAGACAGCAAGTGTCTGGCGCAGTTATAAGATCGGATACTGCTGCTACAATGGCATACTATAATGATGTGAGTTTGAACGTGGTGTTATAGACGGCGCAAGAGCGATTGGACACAACATCTCCAAGGTAGTGATGAAGCAGGGATTTTCCCGTACGGCCTTTTCACGAGTGTACCTTGAATATCAGGAATCCGGCAAAACATCAAATCTACGACATCGCTGTGGCCGGGAAAAGATTCTTCAATAACTGGACCAACGACGACTGAACAGAATCGTTCGACTGATAGAAGTGCAAGCCTTCCGCAAATTGCTACTGATTTCAATTCCGGGCCATCAACAAGTGTCAGCGTGCGAACCGTTCGAACATCATCGATATGGACATATGGAGCCGGAGGCCCACTCGTGTGCCCTTGAAGACTGCACGACACAAACATTTACGCCTCGCCTGGGCCCGTGAAGACCGACACTGGACTGTTGGTGACTGGAAACATGTTGCCTGGTCAGACGAGTCTCGTTTCAAATTGTATCGAGCGGATATACGTGTACGGGTATGGAGGCAACCTCAAAAATCCATGGACCCTGCATGTCAGCAGGGGCTGTTCAAGCTGCTGGAGGCTCTGTAATGGTGTGGGGCGTATGCAGTTCGAGTGATATCGGACACCTGATACGTCTAGATACGACTATGACAGATGACACGTACATAACAATCTTGTCTGATCACCTGCATTCATTCATGACCATTACGCATTCCGACGGACTTGGGCAATGCCAGCAGAACAATGCGACACCTCACATGTCCAGAACTGCTGCAGAGTGGCTCCAGGAACACTCTTCTGAGTTTAAACACTTCCGCTGACCACCAAACTGCCCAGACATGAACATTACTGAGCATATCTGAGATGCCAGGCAACGTGCTGTTCAGAAGAGATCTCCATCCTCTCGTACGGATCGATGGACAGCCCTTCTTCTTTCATGGTGTCAGTTCTCTCCAGCTCTGCTTAAGACGTTAGTGGAGACCATGCCACGTCGAGTTGCGGCTCTTCTGCGTGCTCGCAAGGGTGCGCTACACGATATTAGGAAAGTGTACCGGCTTCTTTGCCTCTTCACGGTAAGTGTGGTCCAAGTTCCAGCGGGCTATGTTACTTAGCAGTGACACATCATGTGAAATACACTTTCGTCCTAACTTTTTGCACGTTAGTTCAAATGGTTCAAATGGCTCTGAGCACTATGGGACTTAACATCTGAGGTCACCAGTCCCCTAGAACTTAGAACTACTTAAATCTAACTAACCTAAGGACATCTCACACATCCATGCCCGAGGTAGGATTCGAACCTGCGACCGTAGCGGTCGCGCGGTTCCAGACCGAAGCGCCTAGAACCGCTCGGCCACACCGGCCGGCTGCACGTTAGTGTCTGAGACAGTACTCCACAGGCACATAAATTGATTAGAAGCCGTTTGTCAGGAATGGTGTCAAAAACATGGAATCATTTTGAGATCCAGTATCAGCAGCATTCATTATTTCGTGGAAATAATATTTTCTGGATCCATGCTAGTTTTACATTTTCCTTCGAAGCAGTTCATATGTTTGAGATTGTATGTTTTAGTATTCTATTACAAATTTGTGGAATATCTACATCTACATCTACATTGATACTCCGCAAGCCACCCAACGGTGTGTGGCGGAGGGCACTTTACGTGCCACTGTCATTACCTCCCTTTCCTGTTCCTGTCGCGTATGGTTCGCGGGAAGAACGACTGTCTGAAAGCCTCCGTGCGCGCTCTAATCTCTCTAATTTTACATTCGTGATCTCCTCGGGAGGTATAAGTAGGGGGAAGCAATATATTCGATACCTCATCCAGAAACGTACCCTCTCGAAACCTGGCGAGCAAGCTACACCGCGATGCAGAGCGCCTCTCTTGCAGAGTCTGCAACTTGAGTTTATTAAACATCTCCGTAACGCTATCACGGTTACCAAATAACCCTGTGACGAAACGCGCCGCTCTTCTTTGGATCTTCTCTATCTCCTCCGACAGACCGATCTGGTACGGATCCCACACTGATGAGCAATACTCAAGTATAGGTCGAACGAGTGTTTTGTAAGCCACCTCCTTTGTTGATGGACTACATTTTCTAAGCACTCTCCCAATGAATCTCAACCTGGTACCCGCCTTACCAACAATTAATTTTGTATGATCATTCCACTTCAAATCGTTCCGCACGCATACTCCCAGATATTTTACAGAAGTGAGATATCGTTCGTAAGAGAGGGAAATCGTTATATGCAAAAGTAACTGCAAGGTGACAGGAAAAGAGGTTGATTGTGGTGGCCGGAGCATCATTCGCCATACATTGTAATAAGTCTTGAGAAGTGCAGATGCAAATGCTGGTAATGCTAGAAGTATGATGGTCACAAGTAGCATTCATTAGAAAACTTGATTCTGTTATGCAAACGTTTTAAGTCATTCGTTGCAGCTGTCACCAACGTTCGTAAACAGCCAATATTTCATTACTTTCTCATCAATGGCAAACGTAATCCTTTTTTGGTACGTAGAATATAACAAAAAAAAAGGTACGACCTGCGAACTGCTGTTGGCATCTTCATACATCTCAGCTGCTATGCAGGGGGATGACTTTTTTTTAAGTGAAGAGTCGAAGTCGACTTTATGCCATATAAAGCGCCACATTTTACTTAAAAGCATCTCTCTGAGGGATAAATAACTCTTTAAACATAGCTGCGCTACAGCAATGGTTCCACGTAAATAAGACTAAGAACAGCCGACCAGTTGCAAAGGATAAAGTAATCTTTACCTAGGTTTCAATAGATATAAATCTATCTTCTTCAGAAGACGGCAGTATTCTAACAACATGAAGTGATATGTCCTTATCGTTTAGGCAAACATCTGCATAGTTACATTAATCATATAAAATATAGCCCTGACAACAGGGTTTGTCAAACAAATAAAATAGGTACATAGAAGTTGTCAGGGCTATATTTTATATGATTAATGTAACTATGCAGATGTTTGCCTAAACGATAAGGACATATCACTTCATGTTGTTAGAATACTGCCGTCTTCTGAAGAAGATAGATTTATATCTATTGAAACCTAGGTAAAGATTACTTTATCCTTTGCATCTGGTCGGCTGTTCTTAGTCTGATAAATAACTCTGTAAAATTTTAATTAATTTCATGAGGCAGACAAGAACTTCACAAAGTTCGTCTAACAGTTTCTTTTTTTACAAAAACGTTGAGCTAACAGTACGTTGTACCTCTTTGAAATGAACGGGTATAATAGTTCCCTTGCACCGAACAACTAATCTAAATTTATTGGCAGCTCGTTTCAGTAGAAGTTTGCTTTCCCTGCAACGGATAGTTTGCCCAGTGAAGTTTCACTTGCCACGCGCTGTGTAAACGTAGACCGAACACAGTAAACGCGGGGAAATTCCCAACAACTGAAAAGCCAGCACGTATAATTACGTCTCAGATTCATGACTGTTAAACACACGAAATGTCTAATAACACGATTTTTGTGAAATGAGAAAAGAATTATCCACGCGATAAGGCTATGCGTCAATAAACATTACTAATTTTATCCATCTTTGCAGCTATGAATGCGACTGTATTCTGTAAGGAGGAAGTTCGGATGAAAAAAACGCCTTCAGTCACAAATTTTCGTATTTTATTACATAACACGATGCATTTCGGACGCTGTAGGTCCATCTTCAGCTGCTAATCTCCGATACATAATTTACATTTGCTCTTGAGTAAGGTGCAATTCATTTTCCTGTAATGAGAAAGTTAGATGCTAGGTTTCGTATTTGTGAATCGGGTGCGGAAATATGTGAAAAACAGTGGCAAAAAGCAGTGAAATACTTAACGAAGAAACAAGGCAGAACATTGTAACTTTTAGACGTCAGGATACGTTGGTTTATTCATAGTGTTATCGTGATATAATGTACAACGACATTATGAATCAACCATCGAATGTGACCTCAAAAGGTTAAAAGTGTTCCTCCTTGTTTTTTCGGTAAGTTTTTCATTGTTGTTTCCACTGATTCTCATATCTAATATAAATTTTCAGAAGTTCTTGTCGTCTACGTTTTATGAGGGGCAGTCAAATGAAAACGAGACAGATGAAAAAAAGTAAATAAACTGTTCACTATTTCAAAAATAATCACCATCATTGTTAATACATTTATCCAACAGTGACGCTAAACAGCCAATGCCTTCATGGAAAAACATTTGCAGTTGCCTGTGGAACCATGATTGTACCCATTTCATCGTCCGGCGCACATCGACTCCCACGAATGTTTTCCTTTAGGGCTCAAAAAATAGGACAATCACATGGGAAAACATCGGGACAGTGTGAAGGATGTACAATGGCTTCCCAGGGAAACTTCTGAAGGGTAGTCCAAACCACCTTGGCTTCATGCTGGTCCACTGTAGAAGTTTCGTTCGGAGTCCCTTACACATCTACGATGCAGTCCCGATCTCTCCCCATGCAATTCATATATTTCTGGAGCCTCTGGGATGGCGGATAAATTAATCTTCGCTGTGTACAAGAGACTGAAAACTCTTTCTGTGGTCATCCAGAAAGCTATGGAGAACACATTACTCATAGAGCTCACTGAATGGAAATATTCCCACTTGTTTACTCAGTGGGACCAGGAACAATGACTATAAATATAAGTTCCGAATTTTAACTGATAGTTACAGTCAATAAAAGTTAACACACACAAAATAAATAATATTTCTAATGATAATAACAATGTGCCTATCGGGAACAGCACTATTAACAGTTGGCAAAGAGCGACATAATTCTACCTAGAGTCATACTAGAGACACCGCCCAACAGTATGGAAAATTACAAGTAAAGTGGTCTATCGCTCAGACTTATAATTGTCAGAAATTAACTGCTCGCCCTAGAAGTGGAAAATAATCTCGCCACTTGTCACGGGGTTTGGTTTCAGTCCACGCGAGTTCACTTCTTACTTTTACCAAAAACACTTTTGGTAACTACCCGGCTGCGTTGTCATCCGAGGCACAGCACACACGCAGCTGATTGGTTAACACGGACTGATTAATATCTCGATGCAAAGTTTTTCTTCTCAATGCCTCTCAGGCAGTATTTATATACGGGCGCAGCGGACCACCGAATGGAACATCTGCTGTCAACAGCTTTAGGCACAAGTACGAGGGCTGTCCAGAAAGTAAGTTACGATTGATCGCGAAATGAAAATCACAGTGAAAATCAGAAATGTTTCATTTGTAACAGTTAGCTACAGCTTTCAGCTACTTCTCTACGTAGTCGCCGTTCTGACTCAGACATTCGTCGTAGCGTTGTACCAACTTTCCAATACCCTCATCATAGAAGGCAGCCGCCAGTGCTTTCCGCCAATTCTCTACGCTGGCCTAAAGCTCGTTGTCTGTGCCAAAATGTTGTCTTCATAGCCAGCGGTTCGTTTGAGCAGAGATGAAACTCAGTGGGAGAGAATTACGGGCTGTATTGTGGGCAACCAAACATTTCCAATTGAAACGATGCAGGAACATCTTCATTGCCCCTGCAGAATGAGGCTGAGAATTGTCTTGAAGAAGAAACCGCACGACAGTCATGTAAAGTTGGTTGCATAGCTTCAGGGTAAAATTCTCACCAGGCCCTCGCACTTGGCTGGAGACACTATTTTCTATAACATTTTTACGCGCTCACTAAGAGCTCAGGAATGAAAAGAGCGACATAATTCTACCTAGAGTCATACTAGAGACACTGTCCAACACATCTTTGCAAAGCTTTATCTTTCTGGACAGCCTTCGTAGCATCATCTAAATGGCCCCTTTCTAGGATATATATTAATTAATATCTCTGTCCTTTAATAGTTTATAAATTTCTTAATTTTTTTAGGAACAGAGTTATGTTTGCTTTATTTACTGAAAGTTTTATCTCGACTATAATTAATCTTTTCCTCCTAGTATTTTAAGAATGGAACCGACAGAAGAACATGACCTCTGAACTGCCTCTTTAAGATTCCTTGTAGTTATTTGCAGCATACAAGGTAAGTCTTCATACCTGGTACAGCTGCTTTTGTTCACTAGTCTAATCGAGTGCTGCAATTAAAACTCTCTATTACAAATACAAATGGTGCTTAATCTATTATGAATAAGGGCTTTTCTTTTCCATATTTGTTTTTTAGTAAATGAAAACTATGAGGTGCCTTAATGGAGTCAGATAGTTAATGTTTTTATATCAAACAGGGGCTACATACAAATTTTCATCTTCCGGAGTCCAACGCCACTTTTTTTAAGTGTATATTTAGCGGAGCATTTTCGTCTGATCACTCTGAGGCTTCGTATGATTAATGTTAACATACTGAAGGATATACTGACAAAGTTTGGAAAAGTTATTGTAAGTCTTAATTTCACTCTTAGATTATGGTGGAACGCTTTCTATGTTACACACGGGCGCGTTATGATTACGTGGCACTGGTAGTAGTGAACTGGGGTAAATCCCAGCACACTTGCGTGCCTCTGTATCTCAGCACACACCCCTGTCTATTTTTGTGAAAAAATTTATTTTGAACAAAATTAAATATTAGAAACAAGTGATGTTACTATAGCTGACCTCTTTTAAATGAAATTTTCCTTATTACAATATATATATATATGTGGTGGATTTATATGGCTATATACTTGAAATACTATTGCAACATAAGATAAAATTTTCGATTGTTCTAAAATTAATCTTGTGAGTTAGAATTTTCAGTCTTTAACTGAAAGAGAATCACAAAAAAAAAATATTGCTTTTCAGTACTCACTCATTTTATCACAACCATAGGGACTGTGATGTGTATCTTCACAGATCACTTTCACTAAAATATTTAAGTTAGAGGGTGGGTAGTCACTATGTACGGTGTTCTTCATGGTACTTTATTACAAAAGGGAAAGGGGAGAAGGCTCTGTGGTTGATGTCCTTCTCGCTTTCTGCTCCAATACAGATGTTGGGCTGCCTTTCGTGATGCCTCCATCCCCATGGGAAATACATAACATAGCCTGAGCTTCTGATCTCATCTTACATCTAAGGGAGGACAAAATGCATTCTATGTCCTATTTTAATTGTACATTTTAAATAATAATTGAGAAGTTACCAGAAAGATTTTTTTCTTTTTTTAATTTATTATTTGGAAAAATATTATTAAGTTTTTCAAAATGATTCTTGGCAATCGCCACTTCATAAAGTCGAGACGTTGCTCTATCTCACTTTTACTAGTCACTTCATTATTAAGCTTGAATCATAAACTTCACAATTTCTGAAACAAAAACCTTAGCTATTAAACTCTGAAAGTAATCATTGGTTTTTAAAGAGTCACATTTTGGGCTAGTTTACAATTTATTTCATTACCTTAGATGCTGCTTTACTTACAAAATTGAGTAACCTTCGTAATTTCTATCTCTAAATGACTCAATTACCATGCAGTTTAGAATGCTAAAGAAGTCATTTTTTGACAACAGCTAATTTGATTTGTTCCACACATAATTAAGAAGCTGTTTTTATTATAACTTGCCAATACACTACAAACTGCATTTCTTAACATATTAGTTTACCTGTATTTTTGCCTGTATGTGTCAATATTTATCTGTTAAATGACCATCTCTTCAAGCAAAGATACATATCTCTCAACCCTTTCTACGAAACGTGAGGGAATTACACACCAATTTTCCACCACTGTACCATATGTCAGCCTACTGATTTTATTTCTCCTGTTTCTCCCTACTTTCATTTATCCATATTTTTCACTTTTCTACATATTTTAATGTTTCTTTCGCCCTTTTATCTTCGTCAGCATACTGACCGCATTATTTGCATAAATTTCTCGTGTGATCCTCGCACCACTTCCACACATCTCCTTTAATTAATATCAAAACGTTTTGGTTTGCTTCTAGTGGCACCATTTTATTACCCTTACCATTTCAATACCCTCTCTTGCCTACAGTCCGCCCCAGTAGCTGAGTGGTCAGCGTGACGGATTGCCGTCCTCTGGGCCCGGGTTCGATTCCCGGCTGGGTCGGAGATTTTCTCCGCTCAGGGACTGGGTGTTGTGTTGGGTTCATCATCATTTCATCCCCATCCGGCGTGCAGGTCGCCCAATGTGGCGCCGAATGTAATAAGACCTGCGATATGGCGGCCGGACCTGCCCCGCGAGGGGCCTCCCGGCCAATGACGCCAAACGCTCATTTCATTTCCATTTCTTGCCTACAGTCAATCTTTCTTCCAACTCAAAATTATTAATTTATCCAGGGTACATTTTTTCACATTTCAGGAACGTTCAACTACAATTACTTCTCTTAACACAAAATATCCGTATTTCTTTGTTATTAATCCTTTTTGTGGATCTCATTTATTATATGTTTATTTTAGCCAGTACTTTTGTATGATTGATGTTCGTAAGTTATTCATGTACTATTGCAAACTACCTCTCATATTCTCTTATAGGTCATCATTCAGGTATAGTCACTTTTTGGGAATCATTCTTACTTACTACAAAGATTTTACAAACTAATAACATATGTACAACATGAAGGCATATATTCCTTACTGCTTACAGATAGAACAGAAGAAGAAAACCAAAGATAAACGGATATAAAGTTTCATCCAGCTGGGACCGCACAATACGCCAAACTGCGACTCTGCGCGTGACCTTATCAAACTAAATTGTCGCAGCGCTTTCGTGTTGTAAAGATATATTGATTACAGCGCTTCTGCGCTGTAGCGATGTACTGATGAGCTAAGACCTCATGACCACCTGCTGAGTAATAGAGGTTGGTCTATCTTTAGAATGAAATGGAGCTCTGAATCCGTGTGGTGTGTATTCCACAATTCCTTGGTTCGTTTCCAGATGGATGTGTCATTATGTATCTCCAAATGTCTTCGCACTCGTCGCAGAATCCCGAAAATTAATGGCCGGTGGTTTATGGAATCGGAGATGGCACTCAGTGCGGTTTGCTCAGATCAGGTCACTGGTGGCCAAGACAGCATCACGAATTCACTTTGAACTCACTACAAAGCCAGTCAAATGACAGAAGCACCATTCTGGCCTTGTGACATGGACAGTTACCTCGCTGGAAAGTGCAATCGGCGTCAGGGAAGAGAGCAAGCATGAAACGGTGTAGGTGACTGCAATAATGTTTACCTAGTCGACATCTATCACGTTGCCATTTCTACCGCATATGTAAATGTCCCCCACACCATAATCCCGTCCCCACCGGCCAGTGTCTATCGTCTGTGGTACTGTCCAAGATTCGAACACCTTCCTCCTGGATGATGGCGTATCGAGAATCAATAAAAGGCAACTGCTGTACTATGAATGCCTTTCATAAATCACTTCCCAACGCACCACACGTAAGTCACTTGTCAACATACACATGATGGGTCACTAGCCGGCTCTCTCTGCAGGAGCGGTACACTTTACACCAACAGAAACAAGGAGACGGTAAGGCTATAAAAATTTCCTTCCCTTTCAAAAACAATGATAGAATGAATATTATCCTGCAATAGTCTACTTGCACAGAAATGATGTACGGTACATTGCTCTTCGCGTCTGCTTGAGATTTCATTACATCAATCTATTCTCCAGGGAATTACCAACTGATTCAGTTCACTTTTCGCATATTTCCTGATGCAGATTGTGAGTTAATTGTATAGGAAAACTAGCTTTTGAAAGATCCGCGTATTTCCCTATACCGACCAAATGTAACTTAAACTTGCATACCATTGACAGGAACTATCTAACAATTATTTTACACAACCATAGTGGTCGAGTTGTGACACTGCGAGCGGCGAGTCCACTAAGTATTGTATAAAGTACACTACTGGCCATTAAAATTGCTACACCAAGAAGAAATGCAGATGATAAACGGATATTCACTGGACAAATATATTATACTAGAACTGACATGTGATTACATTTTCACGCAATTTGGGCGCATAGATCATGACAAATCAGTACCCAGAACAACCACCGCTGGCCGTAATAACGGCCTTGATACGCCTGGGAATTGAGTCAAACAGAGCTTGGATGGCGTGTACAGGTACAGCTGCCCACGCAGCTTCAACACGATACCACAGTTCATCAATAGTGGTGACTGGCGTATTGTCACGAGCCAGTTGCTCGGCCACCATTGACCAGACGTTTTCAATTGGTGAGAGATCCGGATAATGTGCTGGTCAGGGCAGCAGTCGAACATTTTCTGTATCCAGAAAACCCCGTATAGGACCTGCAACATGCGGTCGTGCGTTATCCTGCTGAAATGTACGGTTTCGCAGGGATCGAATGAAGGGTAGAGCCACGGGTCGTAACACATTTGAAATGTAACGTCCACTTCAAAGTGCCGTCAATGCGAACAAGAGGTGACCGAGACGTGTAACCAATGGCACCCCCATCCATCACGCTAGGTGATACGCCAATATCGCGATGACGAATATACGCTCCCAATGTGCATTCACCGCGATGTCGCCAATCACGGATGCGACCATCATGATGGTGTAAACAGAACCTGGATTCATCTGAAAAAATGATGTTTTGCAATTTGTGCACCAGGTTCGTCGTTGAATACACCATCGCAGCCGCTCCTGTCTGTGATGCAGTGTCAAGGGTAACAGCAGCCATGGTCTCCGAGCTGATAGTCCATGCTGTTGCAAATGTCGTCGAACTGTTCGTGCAGATGGTTGTTGTCTTGCAAACGTCCCCATCTGTTAACTCAGGGATCGAGACGTGGCAGCACGATCCGTTACAGCCATGCGGATAAGATGCCTGTCATCTCGACTGCTAGTGATACGAGGCCGTTGGGATCCAGCACGGCGTTCCGTATTACCCTCCTGAACCCACGGATTCCATATTCTGCTAACAGTCAGTGGATCTCGACCAACGGGAGCAGCAATGTCGCGATATGATAAACCACAATCGTGATAGGCTGCAATCCGACCTTTATCAAAGTCGGAAACGCGATGGTACGCATTTCTCCTCTTTACACGAGGCATCTCAACAACGTTTCACCAGGCAACGCCGGTCAGCTGCTGTTTGTTTATGAGAAATCGGTTGGAAACTTTCCTCAAGTCAGCACGTTGTAGGTGTCACCACCGGCACCAAACTTGTGTGAATGCTCTGAAAAGCTAATCATTTGCATATCACAGCATCTTCTTCCTGTCGGTTAAATTTCGCGTTTGTAGCACGTTATCTTCGTGGTGTAGCAATTTTAATGGCCAGTAGTGTATAAAAGCAGAGTATTTGGTTGAATGGTGAGTGTCTGACAAGTTGCAAATTGCCGTGAATTGGCTGGGCCAGTAAAGTAAGGAAATTATGGAATTTTGTAGTAAGGTCCTATGGGACTAAACTGCTGAGGTCATCGGTCTGCAAGCTTACGAACTACTTAAACTAACTTACGCTAAGGGCAACATACACTCCCATGCCCGAGGGAGGACTCGAACCTCTTATGCAGGGAGCCGCGCGAACCGTGAGAAGGCGCCTTTGACCGCACGGCTACCCCGCGCGGTCGGCAAAGTAAGACTTGGCGCTGTATAGAGTAGCCAATCTATTGCAGCGGGCTGTGAGTGGATTGGTGTGGAGCGAGGGGAGGGGGGGGGGGGGGGGGTGAGGAGGGTCTTCGCCGGGTACAGCGGCCCAGCCACTTTGAAATCCCGAGGTGGTAGGGGAGAACGTGCGCCAAGTGAATAATGAAATGAGGCGAAACAGCCCAGAAACTACGTTAAAACTGAAATGTTTCTATAATTTACACAAAAATTAAAATTCACTGAAACAGTCTTGGTCGCAACAGATGTTTATTTTCGTTGGCAACCGGCTGCAGTCTATGATTTAGACCATCTTCAGGCCATAAGCACCATAATGACCTGATTGCTGTTCACTGTCCATTAAAGGAATACTTTCTAAAAAAAACTTTTACGCCAAAAAATGTTTGTATATACTCAATAACAAGTGGTACAGACACACACACATATGCATATGACACACACTTACGTAGGTCTTGACGTCAGCTAGGGAAATACCATATTTCTGTTACTGTTAGACAAATACAGATATATTGATAAATTATTTCTTCAAAAATCTTTTTAAAAATGCCGAAACAAATATTTCTTTGCGTGTAACTAAACGATTACCGCTAGCATGACAGGGTTTGTCTGTTATTCTACTGATCCACATGTTTATTTAGTGAGATTTGGTAACTTAACATACGAAGATTGTTATTTGAGTAGCATAGAATAGCAGTGCCAAGGTGAATAAAGTTATCGAGATTACTAGGTGTTCTGATTTCCGTTTTTGCCACACAAAATTTAATAACGAGAGTTATTTTGCCGTGTTTAAAACTGAATAACGTGATATGAGGTTGTGAATCAACGAAGAGTGTATGTTGTATATGTTTAAAATGTACTAATGTTATAATATGTGTATTATCACGAATGGTGGTCAAGTTGTAAACTGCTGTATTAGAACAGCGGTGGGTCACATGACCAAGTTTTTAGAAAGGTAGACAGAGAATATTTTGGAAATGAGTGATAGTATACATATTCATCGTCAGGCTAAGTGACTGTGTATTTCAGCCGCGGTGAATTTTTTGTTGTATGAGGTCTTGTATACAAGGTTGATGTTTAAGATCTCTTTTCTGTTTAAGTCATTTGATGTCTTTAGTTCACATTCGTTATTGCCCATGGACGCTCTGCTTGCACTACTAAAACAATCCTGTTGGTTTCTTGTGTCTGTATTAGGTTCAGTAACTATCTATGTGAGGCCACCATTCGGACTAAATTTGCGTGAGATTTGAATAAAGGAAATATTTCCCTGCGTTATCTACACTCCTGGAAATGGAAAAAAGAACACATTGACACCGGTGTGTCAGACCCACCATACTTGCTCCGGACACTGCGAGAGGGCTGTACAAGCAATGATCACACGCACGGCTCCTGGGGTATCGGCGAGGACCATTCGCAACTGTCTCCATGAAGCTGGGCTACGGTCCCGCACACCGTTAGGCCGTCTTCCGCTCACGCCCCAACATCGTGCAGCCCGCCTCCAGTGGTGTCGCGACAGGCGTGAATGGAGGGACGAATGGAAACGTGTCGTCTTCAGCGATGAGAGTCGCTTCTGCCTTGGTGCCAATGATGGTCGTATGCGTGTTTGGCGCCGTGCAGGTGAGCGCCACAATCAGGACTGCATACGACCGAGGCACACAGGGCCAACACCCGGCATCATGGTGTGGGGAGCGATCTCCTACACTGGCCGTACACCATTGGTGATCGTCGAGGGGACACTGAATAGTGCACGGTACATCCAAACCGTCATCGAACCCATCGTTCTACCATTCCTAGACCGGCAAGGGAACTTGCTGTTCCAACAGGACAATGCACGTCCGCAAGTATCCCGTGCCACCCAACGTGCTCTAGAAGGTGTAAGTCAACTACACTGGCCAACAAGATCTCCGGATCTGTCCCCCATTGAGCATGTTTGGGACTGGATGAAGCGTCGTCTCACGCGGTCTGCACGTCCAGCACGAACGCTGGTCCAACTGAGGCGCCAGGTGGAAATGGCATGGCAAGCCGTTCCACAGGACTACATCCAGCATCTCTACGATCGTCTCCATGGGAGAATAGCAGCCTGCATTGCTGCGAAAGGTGGATATACACTGTACTAGTGCCGACATTGTGCATGCTCTGTTGCCTGTGCCTATGTGCCTGTGGTTCTGTCAGTGTGACCATGTGATGTATCTGACCCCAGGAATGTGTCAATAAAGTTTCCCCTTCCTTGGACAATGAATTCACGGTGTTCTTATTTCAATTTCCAGGAGTGTATTTCATATTGTTTTTTTCTCTTCTTAATAATCACAGTCCATTTAATGATTTGTTTAATTACTTTGTCATTGCTAAATTAAGGTGCTCGTGAAAGATCCATGTTTCTACAAGGGCTTGAGGAGTAGTGCATGGCCATATCCCTTTATGATCACTTGAACCCCACTCAAATCTATGGGTGTGTATTCGCACTGTCGTGGTTACGTAGCAATAAACTGATGCTGACTGGCGTTTGATTTTTAATTATTGTTTTATTGTTACTGGATCACAATGACATTGTACACGCTAACAGTATTGCTCTCCCACTGAGGAGATGGCTCAAATGGCTCTGAGCACTATGGGACTCAACTGCTGAGGTCATTAGTCCCCTAGAACTTAGAACTAGTTAAACCTAACTAACCTAAGGACATCACAAACATCCATGCCCGAGGCAGGATTCGAACCTGCGACCGTAGCGGTCTTGCGGTTCCAGACTGCAGCGCCTTTAACCGCACGGCCACTTCATCCGGCCACTGAGGAGATGTGATACGGTGAGCAACAACAGTCTTCCTTGGTACACCTTTAACAACTGTGTAGTTTGACTTTGTTCTTAGAACCTTCTGTTCTCCCGGTGAAATGCATCTTTCAATTTGACTAATGATATTCTTCAGCAGTCTGCAATTCTGACTGTTTTAATACTCTGTTATTAAGTATTCTCTTCCACACGATATTCTAACGCTGTAACGAATCCCAGCTGGTTGTGTATCAGTACATACTGCTTCTCATCGTCGAAGCCGTTCGTCAGACCACTGCTGCAGTTTCCGCATTTCCGCAGCAGTAGATGGTGGGCGAAACAGGAGCGTAGGTTTGAGAAGAGAAAATCACAATTCTAAAAACACTTGAGCAGTATGATTTAAAAGCCAGCCTGCTGTTGTAATTCTTTCACCTCCACGACGTTTTCTTTCATTTTCTGTGTGCACTGGCCGTCATTCCACTGCTTACAATTTTCTCGAAAGCACGCGCAAAAAGCCTCTGCTAAACTAATTAGTCGTTCCGCCCACAGAGAACCACACTGCCCGTGCGGCATTTGTAAGCCACTGTGTGTCTAGAGAAGCGGCGCAGGAGTATACGTTTTAATTTCTGAGCGTTCCTTAACCAAATTACAGCGCAAATAAACGGAGACAGTTCATATTTCTCTTGCCCGAGTAATTAATAAACATAAATCTTAACTCCCCATTTTTTAATGGCTTAATCTCGTTTAGGTCACGGAGACTGCAGTTTGTTTATTTTACTTGTAGCGTGGCACTGGATTCAGATCCTCTCTCCATTTCCTCTCGTTACGTTTTTATCTAATTTTTTTGCATAATGACTTTATAAGAGCACAAATATCAGTACCGCTACGATGTCTTGAATCTCAGATTTACCCGTCTTTGCAGGATGCAGGCAGAGAAGGACGCGCTGATGCACCGTCAGGTAGGGAATGGGGCGAGAATCTGCCGCCAGCAGGAAAAGTGCGTAGGCAGTTGGCTTGAGGGATCGGCTCGTGGAATGAACGAGTATGAAACTTATCACGCACCTCTTTGGCGCGAAAAAGCGGCAGGGGGGTATTTATTATATAATTAGCGTTGTGCAATATGAAACAGTATATTTTTCTTTACGTCGACCGAATGGACTCTACAAGGACAATGGATTGAAGAGATTGAAGAAATGTATGATGAGATAAAAGAATTATTCAGATACTTAAGGAAGACGAAAATTTAAGTCGATAGTAGGAAAAGGAAGCGAAGGGAAAACAGTAGACCGGGCGAAAGTAATGAAAGAAAAAGCCACCTGGATTAATTTTGCACAGAGCGTAATTTAATCACAGCTAACACTCGGTTTAAGAATCATGAAAAAGCTTCTCTATATGGTGTAGACCTGGAGACACCAAAAGGTTTCAGATTGACTATATGATGGTAAGACAGGTATTTCGTAACAACATTTTAAACTGTAAGACATTTCACGGAGCAGATGTCGACTCTAATCACAATTTTTTGGTTATGAACTGTAGATTACAACTGAAGAAACTGCAAAAGGGTAGGTGTAAGGAGATAGGACCTGCACAAACTGAAAGAACCAGAGACTGTAGAGGGAGCTTTAGGGAATGATTGAAAAGAACAGGGGAAAGGAATACAGAAGAAGAAGAAGAAGGCGCAGGATATGAAATAGCGAAGGCAGCAGAGGATCAAGCAGGAAAAAGACGAGGGCTAGTAGAAATCCATGCGTAACGCAAGAGATATTGACTGCAACTGATGAAAGGAAAAACATAAAAATGAAGTAAATGAAGCAGGCGAAAGGGTTATACAAATGTCTAAAAATGAGATCGGCAGGAACTGCAAAATGCTAAGCAGGAATGGCTAAAGAACAGATATAAGGATTTAGAAGCATACAAGAGTAGGGGAAAGATAGATGAAGCCTACAAGAAAATTAAAGAGACCTTTGGAGAAAAGAGAGCCATCTGCATGAAAATGAAGAGCACAGATTGAAAACCGGTCCTAAGCAAAGACGTTAAAGCAGAAAGATCGAAGGAGTATGTAGAGGGTCTATACATGGTGCTGTACTTGAGTGGAATACTATGGTTATGGAAGAGGGCGTAGGTGAAGATGAGATGGGAGATACGATACTGCATTAAGAATTTGACAGAGCACTGAAAGTCGAAACAAGACCCCAGGAGTAGACAACATTTCATTATAATTAGTGATAGCCTTGAGAAAGCCAGCCATGACAAAACTCTTCCATCTGGTATGCAAGATGTATGAGACAAGTGAAATACCCTCAGACTTCAAGAAGAATATAATAATTACAATTCCAAAGAAAGAAGCTGCTGACACGTGTGGAAATTACCGAAGTATCAGTTTAATAAGCCACGGTTGCTAAATTCTAACACAAATTCCTTACAGAAGAGTGTAAGAACTCGTAGAAACAGGCCTTGTGGAAGATCAGTTAGAGTTTTGGAGAAATGTAGGGACACATGAGGCAATACTGAACCTACGAATTCTCACAGAAGATAGGCTAAGCAAAAGCAAAGCTATATTTGTAGCATTCGTAGACTTAGAGAAAACGTTTGACAATGTTGACTGGAATACTCTTTTTCAAATTCTAAATGTGGTATAGATTTGTCAGGGTTTCTGAAAGTATTTGTATGGAGTGTAGCCATGTACGGAAGAGAGGCATGGACGATAAACAGTTTAGACGAGAAAAGAATGGAAGCTTTGGAAATGTGGTGCTATAGAAGAATGCTGTACGTTAGATGGGCAGATGATGAAACTAATAAAGAAGCACTGAATAGAACTGGATAGGAAAGAAATCTGAGGCACAAGCTGTCTAGAAGAAGGGATCTGTTGGTAGGACGCATTCTGAGACACCAAGGGATCACTAAGGTGGAGTACTGTAGGGAAGCGATGGGGTCAAAGTCGTGGAGGGAGACCACGAGATAAATACAGTACGTAGATTCAAAAGGATGAAGGTTGCAGTGGTTACTCGGAGATGAAGAGGCTTGCAGAGGATAGAGTAGCATGGAGAGCTGCATCTAACGAGTCGTCGAACTGTAGACAACAACAACAACAGCAACAAAGGGAATGGCTAATTCGAGTAAAAATGTGAATAGTGAACATGCGTACGTATCGCGAATGGATTTCAGATCGGCGTAGAAACATTTCCATGAACTCAAAGCACAGTTGTACCGGCGGTAGTGGGAGTGGCAGGAATGAGTTGAGATTTGAGTGAACATATGTATTTGACCATTTATTCACTAACCACATAAAATATTAGTTTACAAAACTGGGTATTCAAAATAACAACAAAGATTTATTAACAAGGTAATAATGTGATCTGCCCATCGAATCTTCAGCATCCTTCTGTAGCACCACATTTCGAAATCTTCTATTCTCTTTTTTTCTAAACTATTTATCGTGCACGTTTCACTTCCATACATGGCTACACTCAATACAAATACTTTCAGAAACGACTTCCTAACACTTAAATCTATACTCGATGTTAGCAAATTTCTCTTCTTCAGAAACGCTTTCCCCGCCATTACCAGTCTACATTTTATATCCTCTCTACTTCGACCATCATCAGTTATTTTGCTCCCCAAATAACAAAACTCATTTACTACTTTAAGCGTCTCATTTCCTAATCTAATTCCCTCAGCATCACCCAACTTAATTCGACTACATTCCATTATCCTCGTTTTGCTTTTGCTGATGTTTATCTTATATCCTCCTTTCAAGACACTGTCCATCAAAGTCCTTTGCTGTCTCTGACAGAATTACAATGTCATTGGCGAACCTCAAAGTTTTTACTTCTTCTCCATGGATTTTAATTCCTACTCCGAATTTTTCTTATGTTTCCTTTCCTGCTTTCTCAATATAAAGATTGAATAACATCGGGGACAGGCTACAACCCTGTCTCACTCCCTTTCCAACACCTGCTTCCCTTTCATGTCCCTTGACTCTTATAACTGCAATCTGGTTTCTGTACAAATTGTAAATAGCCTTTCGCTCCCTGCATTTTACCCCTGATACCTTCAGAATTTGAAAGAGAGTATTCCAGTCAACATTGCAAAATCTTTCTCTAAGTCTACAAATGCTAGAAACGTACGTTTGCCTTTCCTTAATGTAGTTTCTAAGATAAGTCGTAGGTATAGTATTGTCTCACGTGTTCCAACATTTCTACGGAATCCAAACTGATCTTCCCCGAGGTCGGCTTCTACCAATTTTTCCATTCGTCTGCAAAAAATTCGTGTTAGTATTTTGCAGCCGTGGCTTATTAAACTGACAGTTCGGTAATTTTCACATCTGTCAACACCTGCTTTCTTTGGGACGAATTATTCTATTCTTCTTGAAGTCTGAGGGTATTTCGCCTGTCTCATACATCTTGCTCGCCGGATGGTAGAGTTTAGTCAGGGCTGGCTCTCCCAAGGCTATCAGCAGTTCTAATGGAATGTTGTATACTCCCTGGGTCTTGTTTCGACTTAGGTCTTTCAGTGCTCTGTCAAACTCTTCACGCAGTATCATATCTCCAATTCATCTTCATCTACATCCTCTTCCATTTCCATAATATTGTCCTCAAGAACATCGCCCTTGTATAGACCCTCTATATACTCCTTCCACATTTCCGCTTTCCCTTCTTTGCTTAGAACTGGGTTTCCATCTGAGCTCTTGATATACATGCAAGTGGTTCTCTTTTCTCCAAAGGTCTCTTTAATTTTCCTGTATGCTGTATCTATGTTAACCCTAGTGATATGCGCCTCTACATCCTTACATTTGTCCTGTAGCCATCCCTGGTTAGCCATTTTGCACTTCCTGTCGATCTCATTTTTGAGACGTTTGTATTCCTTTTTGCCAGCTTCATTTACTACATTTTCGTATTTTCTCCTTTCATCAATTAAAATCAGTATCTCTTCTGTTACCCAAGGATTTCTATTAGCCCTCGTCCTTTTACCTACTTGATCCTCTGCTGCCTTCAGTATTTCATCTCTCAAAGCTACCCATTCTTCTTCTGCTGTATTTCTTTCCCCCATTCTTGTCAATCGTTCACTAATGCCCTCTCTGAAACTCTCTACAACCTCTGGTTTATCCAGGTCCCATCTCCTTAAATTCCGACATTTTTGCAGTTTCTTTAGTTTTAATCTACAATCCAGGAAATAATAATCAAAAATCTTAAGAACACAGAATAATGTACAAATCGCGCTATATGTAAATGAAAGCAGAGAAGCAAATAAAACCTACACGAACAGTGAAACAGATAGGAAGTTCAGTCTTATTTAAGAGAACCCACGGCACTGCTGAATTACTAACAGCAAAGTAATTAGAATAACCATCACGCCTGCCATATGCAGAAATGTAGAGCAATAAATTGCGGTGACAAACGTCATGAGGGTACGTCCTGACATCATGGCGGAACTCGCTTTTCCCGGCTTAGGGCAGCAAATCGACGTGGCATCGACTCAACAAGTCGTTGGAAGACACTGCACAAGTATTCAGCTTCTATAGCCATCCATAATTGGAAATGTGTTGCCAGTTCACAAAGTGACCTCTCTACAATGTACCACAATTGTTCGATGGGATTCATGTAGGGTATTGCGGGTGGTCAAACCATTCGCTCGAATTGTCCAGAATGTTCTTCAAACTAATCGCGAACGGTTGTGGCCCGGCGACATGGTGCACTGTCAACTATCAAATTTCCATCGCCCATGAATGGCTGAAAATGGTCTCGAACTAGCCGAGCTAACCGTTTTCAGTCAATAGTCAATTGAACTGGGCCCGAGAACTAGACCATTCCATCCAAACACAAACGACACCATTATGGAGCCAGCACCAGCTTGCACAGTGCCCTGTTGACAGATTGGGTCCATGGCTTCGTGGGATTTGCGCCACACTCGAATCCTACCATTCAGCTCTTACCGGAACCAATGTGACAAGACCACGATTTTCCAGTCGTCTAGGGTCCGACCGATACGGTCAGGAGTCCATGGAGAGGCGCTGCAGGCAGCACCGTGCTGTTAGCAAGATCACTCACGGCGGTGGTCTGCTGCCATAGCCCATTAAGACTAAATTACGCAGAACTGTCCTAACGGATATGTTCGTCGTAGGTCCCACATTGATTTCTACGTTTATTTCACGCAGTCAGCATTGACAACTCTTTACAAACGCCGGTGCTCTCAGTGATTAAGTGAAGGCCGTCGGCTACTGTCCACGATGACAGGTAGTGCCCGAAGTTTGGTATTCCCGGCACTCTCTTGACACTGTGGATCGCGGAATATTGAATTCTCCAACGATTTACGAAATGGAATGTGCTATACGTCCAGCTTCGGCGTTCGAAGTCTGTTAAATTCCGTCGGAAACCTTTTCACATGAATCTCCGGTGTACAAATGACATCTTCGCTACTGCACACCCCTTTTATACCTTGTGTACTCGATACTAATACTACCGCCGTTTTTACATGCACATACCGCTATCACATAACTTTTGTCACCTCGGCGTATATTACTCAGATGTGTACGTAGAGTAAGACAGACAAGTTTGTTTCCGTAAGGACCATTACGTAAAACTGCAATTCAGTTACAAGGTTGTGTTTACAATCAGTCACAGAATCATTTGACAGCAGTGTAAACTAACGTAGTCAGATTCACACAGACAAACCAATTTGATTCATTGCATACCATTACCTAAACTTGCAGTTCGCGTAAACCTTCAGCTCAAAGTCCGCTATAGCAGGTTCGTCATATAATAGTTTGACAACAGTGCAGTTAAAATAGTCAAGCTCACATTTAGCGACTGGATAAACACGCCGTAAGGTAGCACCATATGCATCCTGTCTGCAGGACACCTCCCGTGCAGTTAGCAAACTTACAAGAAGTCTGCAGAGAACTACATGCTAACCGTGCACACACAGTACAGAGGCTAATCCCCGTTCATACACTTCAGTAAGTTGGCAAAAAAGGCTGATTTACTCAAAACCCGCCTAACGTGCCGTACATGTGTACACCAAACAGCACGCGCAGCACTGCCTCATAGCCAAATGTCCGCCAGAGTACGGCTACCCAAACGTGTGTTCCAAAACTTCCTTCTTGACCATTCCGAAACACTCTGAATTCTCGAAGTCAGCATTTTTCTCGGCTGTACATAGCGTTCTTGTCTGTGAATCACGTCGTTCTTATCGGTAGGCCGCAGAGTTCTGTTCTTCCATCACAGCCGGCTCCGCGCGTTTGCTCGGGCCCGCACTTGTGCTACCACTGGCAGCTCTGTTCGCGCTGCCTTCGAAAATGCCGCGAACGTTGATGTCTAGTGACGGCAAGAAAGAAAACCCAGTGTCTATCATAAAATAAAGTTGAGATTCCTTTTTTTCACAATAGAAATACGGACTCCCTCAAGGATCAGTACTGCTCTATTCCTTTTAATGTTATATCAGTGATACGCTAGAAACTAGATAACGTAAGTTTTTCTACGCTGACTGGGAAACACAGAACTAAACGTAATCTTCTCCGGAGAGAAAGTCAAACACAACAAATATCCCAAATATCTGGGCGTAACTCTCGACAGATCACTTACCTCCCAAAAAATGGTTCAAATGGCTCTGAGCACTATGCGACTCAACTTCTGAGGTCATCAGTCGCCTAGAACTTAGAACTAATTAAACCTAACTAACCTAAGGACATCACACACATCCATGCCCGAGGCAGGATTCGAACCTGCGACCGTAGCGGTCACGCGGTTCCAGACTGAAGCGCCTTTAACCGCACGGCCACACCGGCCGGCCGAGTACTGTTCCCCTGTGTGGAGCAGGAGTGCCCATGTGAGGAAAATTGACGTCCAGCTCAATGAAACCATGAAAATATTAACAGGAAACGAAAGTGAGCGTATGGCATCGTTGGCCGAGAGGCCGCATCCGGGAAAGTTCGGTCGCCAACTGGAAGTCTTATTTCAGTCGACGCCACATTGGGCGACTTGCGCGCCGGTGATGAAGATGAAAGGATGATGAGGACAACACAGCACCCAGTTCCCGAGCGGAGAAAACCTCCAACCCGGCCAGGAATCGAACCCGTGCCCGCTTGCATGCGAGGTGAGTACGTCCCCACCCAACTAAGCAGGCGGACATAACAACAGGAAATTAAAGTTGACTCTACTAGCATGGCTTCATGTCCTGTCAAATACTGCTCCACCAGAAATCCGAACACAGATCGCAACAATCCAAGAATGGCGAAAAATAAAACACCCAAATGTACCAAGATTGCTTCCCATACACCACGAACCAGTTGTTGTTGTTGTGGTGTTCAGTCCTGAGACTGGTTTGATGCAGCTCTCCATGCTATCTATCCTGTGCAAGCTTCTTCATCTCCCAGTACCTTCTGCAACCTATATCTTTCTGAATCTGTTTACTGTATTCATCTCTTGGTCTCCCTCTACAACTTTTACCCTCCACGCTGCCCTCCAATACTAAATTGGTCGTCCCTTGATGCCTCAGAATATGCCCTACCAACCGATCCCTTCTTCTAGTCAAGTTGTGCCACAAACTTCTCTTCTCTCCAATTCTATTCAATACCTCCTCATTAGTTACGTGATCTACCCATCTAATCTTCAGCATGTACCAGAAAACGCCTGAAATCAAGAGTGCCAGTATGGAAAGAGAATACTTGGCCAAGGAACTACCTGTGACAGCCGTAAACAGTGGAAAACTTAGTGGAATAACAGTGGTGTTAACTGAAACAACGGAGAAGGTAATAACCGACAACTCTGAGGAATGCAGTTTCCCCTCAGATTATGGTGTCAGTTAAACCGTGTGAGACCTGAACACGCAGAAACTGAATCTATGATCCACCACCACTGACAACCCAGTGTGCGACTGTGAAACTGTTCAACGAATATTGCTACGTATATTACAAGATATCCCGTTGCGTCGGTTCTCTGTAAAATGGAGGGATTATATCGAGGCCACCCCAGCTGCTGTTGAGTAGATGTTTCGTCTGGATTTAGTTTTACAGTTGGTTATGGCTGCCCTTCTACCACAACTACGCTGCCGGCCGCGGTGGCCGAGCGGTTCTAGGCGCGCAATCCGGAACCGCGCGGCTGCTACGGTCGCAGGTTCGAATCCTGCCTCGGGCATGGATGTGTGTGATGTCCTTAGGTTAGTTAGGTTTAAGTAGCTCTAAGTTCTAGGGGAATGATGACTACAGATGTTAAGTCCCATAGTGCTCAGAGCCATTTGAACCATTTGAACAACTACGCTGTCATATGAACATTAAATGTATTGGTGTTCGTTGTATTTATTTTAGTATTTGTACTATATCTGTTTCATATTCGAACATTTTGTATATATTTTTATATATCTTATATATTTTATTCATCTCAATGTTTGTATTTGCACTTGTAAAGCTATAAGATAAATAAATAAACAAAAAGCTAGTACATACACTCATTCAGTTACATTGAAGAATGGCAGAAGCACACTGAGAAGACACTTGTCAGATGGGAACACAGCTATAATAGTTATTCACAGAGTACACGTCGCTCGGAAGTAAGTTATTCCGAAATGCTGCCTGGATATAGTCCAACAGGAGCAAGTCAGGCAAATGAACATTTTATAAAATCGTCAAAGGACTCTTAACTTACAATCTGATTACACTGAATACTTTCGAAATAAGCTTCATCCCTAGCTCGCATTTTGGCAGAGTCTGCTGCACACTGAACAGTACCGTGTGATGGGGAATTATTGCAGGCCATTACTACATGCACAGACTAGCAGAGGAACCTCTGTAGTTGAAATCGGACTGTTGCAGGATCGTAGAGCGTATTCTAAGCTGACACATTCTGACGTTCCTGGATGAAAACATGTGTCTCTAAAAGAATAAGTATGCATTCAAGAAACACCACTCGCGTGAAAAACAACTATCTCTCTTCATAAATGACATGTCGCAAACGAAAGATGCAGGTCCCTGTGTGACACACACACACACACACACACACACACACACACACACACACACTGTAAACACTAGCGCCACCACACGATTTAAGATGAGCGACTCACGATTTATCGACAGCGAAAATTAACAATCAACGGGTTAGGTAGCGTTAACTGTGTTTTTTTTTCTTTCTGATAAGGGAAAGAGCAGGATGCAACGCAAGATTTAAGCAAAAATCTCCATCTCTATTTATAAAGTCGCTTCCTTAGCAATAATATCCCAATAGCTGGAAGTGCATGCCAGTATCACCGTGATATATTCCATACGATGTCCGGTGCCAGGACAATGTTGTGCAGTCACAGATTTTCTCAGCTGTTGTACGCGTGTGTGGCTGATGCTCAGTACACCGGTCCTTCACGTTCCTGATGGTCTAACCAATATATGACATGTCACAACGGCAAGGAAAACGTTAGACACCCCCCTTACGCAAACCAGTATCGTGCCTTCGGGATCATAAAAGAACCATACTCTTACATACTGGTCGAAAAATGCATTTTACATCATAGTTTCACAAAATATGACCAATTGTGTTGAATATGCTTCCCGTGTAAGGCAAAACGCGTTAGTCTTCGGTGCCATCTCAAAGATATCATCACCGAACTGGTGCACTGTCGGTCGATAGCGCAAGGCACATCTGATCTGTCATTCACAACAACCATTGTGACGAAAAGTGACACCGAGCTGGTCTAAAAGAGATGACAATCTCCCACGGTCTGGAATGACGTCGGCCCTGTGCAACAAGGAAAGAAGTGCGCCAACTTGCAGGTACAAGTCAGTGTGACAAAGCCTCCTGTACACGGTATATGAGAACGTACCGTCAGCCTTCTTCATGTCTGACACTTCCATTATCGAACGAATATGTGGGTGGACTGAATTCAAATGTTTCAAAAAGCTGCTCAGATTCTTACTAAGATAAGAGCAAACGACAGAATATCGTGTACGAATCTGAGAAAACACGTAGGTTTCGTTGCCGCCCACTCCAAGGCACGTCCCTTGAAGTCTCCGTAAGCAAATTGGCAATTATCGGTGACAACGGGCTCCCCATCGCAACCGTATCTTTCTGTTCCGAGTTCTGGTCATAGAATAAAAAGTAAGTAGAAGTCAACACGTGAAATTGGTTCGTTAACTCAACACCAAACCTAATCTCAGCTAAGCATAACAAATCAGATAGGAATGCGGGGACCCACTTGAAAATTAACAGCGCTCCCTCTAGAACTGGCACAAGGTGAAGGTGTTCTGCTAGTGCTCAGCCGTCTTTTAAACTTTGGAAATGACGGATTAAGATTCACTTTGAATTTTGCAAGTATTGACCCCTTCGGGCGCCCAATCGGTGCTGAACGCCGATCTGTACCATTAGGCCGCCAACTGCCTTGTTTCGGGCGGCCGTTTCCGTGCGGCCGGTACCGCTTGAACACGCTGCGGCTATAAATTCAGTACTGCGGAGCTTTTCTCCTTTTGTGCAGTAAAATTACCGAAACTGCAAACCCTCTGGCGTCTAATAGCATAGCTAGCTAGCGCTTTTCCGTACCACTGCCTTTTCAGCATCTCTTCGTCCTCCCCCTGTACACTTTACTTATCGCTAAGTTCAGTTAGCCTCGTCGCCAGCACTGACCGCCCGCCCAGCAAAACAGCTGCCCTGCGACCCACGCTTTACTGTCTACAGCTTTGCCGGAATCCCAACAGAGCACCGCCGTCAAAGGCCGTAGGTGGAAGAAGTTAGTTCCACGCGAAGCTATGTGGAAAGTGACGTCAGAATGACGTGACACTCACGTGACCACGAAAGTCCGCACACGGCGAGAGTTTCTACTACTTGTCTTCCTGCTTGTAAAACCTTACCTTGGCCAGCAAAGTCACCAGATCCCTCCCCAATTGAAAATTTTGAAACATTATGGAGAGGGCTATCCAGCAAGTTCGAGATTTTCACTACTTAACTCGCCAATGGGGCAGATTTTGGCGGGACATCCCTCAGGAGGAGATTCGTCAAGTCTGTCAGTCAACGCCAAGCCAAATGACTGCTTGCATCAGGGCCAGAGATGGACCAAAGCGTTACTGACTGGCTCAACTTGTGTACCTCTTTCTCGTGAACGAATCATCCAATTTTTCTGAAACTGTAATCACTTGTTTGTCTGTACACGTACATCACATTCACTCGGGTAATTCCTTCGTGGTCCGTCGTTTGTTATCTTAGAATGTATGAATTAATTTTATAAGTCTTCAGTTTTGTGACGCATTCAAGAAAATGGAAATAAATCAGTAAACTGGGAAGCTGTTAGGTTGTATTATTATCTTTAATAAAGTGATGGGATACATGTGAGCAACATTTATTTGAAATCTTTTTGCTTCAAATAAAGGCACGAAACTTGGAAAGGAGGGAGAAGGGACAATAATGCGATTAAACACTGTTTTAAGCAAATGCTTTTGCATGTGACATTTATTTAGTGATAGTATGACAAAACGGTCAATAACAGAATTTTCTTCATGCAACTCTTAAACAACAAAACAAGGGATTTTAAACCACAACATAAATGAAACACATGACGGTGAAGACAAAGACATGCGACAAAGTATTGTTACTTATTAAAAGTAGTATTAACTATCTAACCTGGTCTGGCATCTCACAGCAGCAGTTCTGACAGAAAAATCTACAGCGAATAGGTAAACAACGCTGAATACATCGAAGATTAGTGTTTGAGAAGGTGCCTCGGAATCGCTAGTTGGTCAAGTGACTCGTAAGGGCCAGTAAACAAAACAACGCAGACATACAAGTAGAAGCTCTACTTGAGATGCCAGAGCGCATTTGGAAACTGGTGTACAGTAACTAACATAGAGGTGTGGTGTACCCCAGGCAAGTATGTTGGATCCTTTGCTGCTCGTGCTGTGTATTAGCGATATTGCGGACAATATTAATACAAACCTCAGACTTCTCGCAGATGATGCAGTTATCTACAACGAAGTAAAATCTGAATCGAAGCTGTGCAAATATTAAGTCAGACCTTGATAAGCTTTCGAAGTGATGCAATGAATGACAATTTCTTTTAACTGTTGAAAAATCTGAAGTTGTGCACTTCACAAAACGAAGAAACATAGTATCCTATGAATATAATATTAATGAGTCGCTCTTGGAATCTGTAAATTCATATAAATACTAGAGTGTAACATTTACTACGGATATGATGTGGAACGATCACATACGCTCAAACGAGGATAAGGCAGGCAGCAGACTTCGATTTATTGGTAGAAAATTATGGGAATGCAATCAGTCTGCAGAGAAGATGGCTTGTAAACCACTCGTGCGACCCATCCCAGAATATTGCTCAAGTGTGTGGGACGTACCAAATAGGACCGGCGGGACACATTGAATGTGTACGGAGAAGGGCAGAATGAATGGTCGCAGGTTCGTTTGACACGCGAGAGAGTGTCACTGATATGATGAAAAAACGGTACTGCCAGACTCCTGAAGATAGGCGAAAGCCATGCCGAGGAAGTCTACTAACAAATTTTCAATAACCGACTTGAAATGATGCCTCTAGGAATATACTAAAACTCCCTACTTATAGCTCATATAAGGATACCGAGGATAAGATTAGAATAATTACTGCATGCATAGGGGCATTCAAATAATACAAAATGTAGAAACAATGCTGTTATTTGGAGTCAAGCAGCGATCAGTATAAAACGCTAAAAATCATTTAAAAACATACTTCTAGGGATCTCGCTCCATCTGCCGCCACCAGCAGACATAATGTCGGGGAAAAGCTTGAAGATGGTCTGAGGAATAGACCGAAACAGATTGCTAATGAATAAAAATTTGAAAACGTGATCTTGACTGTTTTCATTTAATTTTTAGCATTCAGAGTATCATTATTCCGAGCTCCATACATCAATGGAACGGGTAAAATTCCTATTACTGGTGCAGTGAAACGTTCCCTCTGCCACGCACTTTACGGTGGTTCGCAGAGTATAGTTGTAGATGTAGATGCAACACGGAGCTGGGTCTCTTCGACACCTCACATCACCTTTCCTTGCTGCTGACCTTACGTGAATAACGCAAGCCATGGCGACCTGAGTCGGTCAGTGTTTGAACTGAAGACCACAACAACGACAGCCACCGGCTCACAGCGCATGGCCGCTGCAGTTGCCTCAACTCGCGTTTGGTCCGAAGTGGCGTGACGTCACGGCCAGAGGGCGGCAAAGCCGTGCGGAAGTTGGCGCCGGCGTGGCCTCCGCAGGCGATTAACTGGCTGGAGCTGGAGCTCAACTCAGCTCAACTCCAGCCGCTTTGAGGCGCGGCTCCGCTCCGCCTAATGAAATCCCCAGCGGCTGGTGCCTCCAGGGTCCGAAGCGTGCCCTCCATCGTTAGCTGCTCACTTCACTGACCTACTTCACAGCATTTTTCTCTTCCTTGTGTCTACTATGTAAAGTCTGTTGAACAGTGCTTAAGGACCGGCAGCTGCGAGGTAAGTTATGGCGGAAGGTTCATAAGGAAGGCACGACACGGTTTCAGCCAATCTCATCAGGGCTTAAGGGCTAAGGCTACAAGGGAGTTCCTTAAATAACTGCTGCGCGAGAAATAACGCAAGAAAAGAGGACCATGAGTTGTGGTAACTGACGTGCCTACGGCATAAGAGCATTTCCAGAGTTCGTAGCGCGAACGGATGAACCTGTCCCGTTTCCTAAGTGGTAGCGGTTACACGTCAATTAAATAACGCAATTTTTTGGTCAGCGGCCACGATTGACGTCGAATGCTGTTCTACATTCACGATAGTATGTATGGGTATTAGATTAGGAAATGAGACACTTAAGTAGTAAAGGAGTTTTGCTATTTGGGGAGCAAAATAACTGATGATGGTCGAAATAGAGAAGATATAAAATGTAGACTGGCAATGGCAAGGAAAGCGTTTCTGAAGAAGAAACATTTGTTAACATCGAGTATAGATTTAAGTGTCAGGAAGTCGTTTCTGAAAGTATTTGTATGGAGTGTAGCCATGTATGGAAATGAAACATGGACGATAAATAGTTTGGACAAGATGAGAATAGAAGCTTTCGAAATGTGGTGCTGCAGAAGAATGCTGAAGATTAGATGGGTAGATCACATTACTAATGATAAAGTATTGAATAGAATAGGGGAGAAGAGGAGTTTGTGGCACAGCTTGACAAAAAGAAGAGGCCGGTTACTAGGAAATGTTCTGAGGCATCAAGGGATCCCGAATTTATCATTGGAGAGCAGCGTGGAGGGTAAAAATCGTAGAGGGAGACCAAGAGATGAATACACTAAGCAGATTCAGAAGGATGTAGGTTGCAGTAAGTACTGGGAGATGAAGAAGAAGGTTGCACAGGATAGGATAGCATGGAGAGCTGCATCAAACCAGTCTCAGGACTGAAGACCACAACAACAACAACATGTATGGGTAGCCCGACACTCACTGTGGCGTTTATGGACATTAAAGTACTTGTAATGGAGGATGAAAAGTACAAATTTTTATATAATGTTGGCGAAAATGATGATAAAAATTCTTGTAAGAAGATTCGACCTACACACACTGAACAGCCACATAAAATGGTACACTTACCTAACATCATGTAGGGCGCCCGCGAGCACGCAGAAGTGCCGTGTCACGACGTGGCATGGACTCGAGTGATGTCTGAAGTAGTGCAGGAGGGAACTGACACTACGAATCCTGCAGGGCTGTCCATAAATCCGTAAGAGTACGAGGGCGTGGAGATCTCTTCAGAACAGCACGTTGCAAGGCATCCCAGATATACTCACTAATGTTCATGTCTGTGGAGTTTGGTGGCCAGCGGAAGTCTTTAAACTCAGCAGAGAGGCTCTGAAGTCACACTGTAGCAATTCTGAACGTGTGGGGTGTCGCATTGTCCTCCTGGAATTCCCAAATCCATCAGAATGCACAGTGGACATGAATGCATGCAGGTGATCAGACAGGATGCATAAGTGCCACCCGTCAGATTCGTATCTAGACGTATCAGGGGTCCTATGTCAATCCAACTGCACACGCCGCACACCATTACAGAGACTGAGCAGTCCCCTGCCCTGCTGACACGCAAGGTCCATAGATTGATGAGATTGTCTCCATAACCGCACACGCCCAACCGCTCGATACAATTTGAAACGAGACCCGTCCGACCAGCCAACATGTTTCCTGTCACAACAGTGCAGTATCGATGTCCACGCGCCCAGGCTAGTCTGTGTCGTGCAGTCGTCAAGGGTACACGAGTGGTTCTTCGGCTCCGAAAGAACATATCAATCATGTTTCTTTCAATGGTTCGCACGCTGACACTTGCTGACGGCCCAGAACTGAAATCTGCAGAAATTTGCGGAAGGGTTGCACTTCTGTCACGTTGAATAATTCTCTTCAGTCATCGTTGGTCCACGTCTTGAAGGATCCTTTTCCGGCCACAGCGATGTCAGAGATTTGACGTTTTACCGGATTCCTCATGTTCAGGGTACACTCATGAAATGGTCGTACGGGAACATACCCACAGGATCGCTGCGTCAGAAATGTTGTGTCCCATCGCTCGTACGCCGACTAAATCACCAAGTTCGAACTCACTTAAATCTTGATAACCTGCCATTATCGCAGCTGTAACCGATGTAACAACTGCGCGTGGCACTTGTATATAGGCGTTGCCTACCGCTGCGCCGTATTCTGCCAGTTATATATCTCTGTATTTGAACACGCATGCCTATACCAGTTTCTTTGGCAAAAAATGGTTCAATTGGCTCTGAGCACTATGGGACTTAAGTGCTATTCGAGATGGGCAGAGAGTGTGTTACAGTGAACAGTGTCACGGCTGTTCTTATCAGAATCGACAGCAGACCAACACCGACAACGATAGGCTGGAGATCAGGCTGGTGCATCGCGCATCTAATGAGGAGGAACTGAATCGATTAGAGGCGGGGGAATAGCAATATATGACGCAACTTGGCTAAAAGAAGAGTACTGTTGATTACTTCCTGAGGCATAAAGTACTTGTCAGTTTCATAATTGGTGGAAGTGTGGCATTTAAAAGTTGTAGAGAAAGATCGAGGCTTGAATGCAGTAAGCACGTTCAAATGGATGAAGTTTATTGTAGTTGCGCATAGATGAAGACGCTTGCACAGGGCAGAAGTGCGTGGAGAGCTGGATCAAGCCAGTCATCGGATTGAAGACGATGTCAACAACAAATAGCTATTTGAAGTAATGCGTTGCTATCCCAAGCTAACTGGTCACATAATACGTCAAGAACGTCTGACCACAGAGCGAACATCATTCCAACGCCACTGACATTTCAAACTTGCATCGGGTCCCGTCTTATCACCAGTCCAACACACAACGCTACACCTGGCCCAGCTAACAGCTATAGACATATTCCGTCACTGACGCAGTCTGGAGCCCAGACTTGGGGCTGGATCCAGCAGCGTCAGGTACGGAGTCACGTCTGGAAGTGTACCCAGCCACGTTAGATCAGGGGAAGCATCCAGAGGCGGATCCACACACACACACAAATATGAAGCTGTGGCAGATGTTATTGAACTATATTCTGAGTGTTTTTTTTTTTTTTTTTTATTTGTGATGGACTAGCAGGCATAAAGCTGTGTTTAAGATACATTAACTCAGCACTCCACCTCCAACGCAATCCATGTGTGTGTTTTCGCTTATAAAGGTTGGATTCGGTAGTTTGAATTGTCTGTTGACTTTTTTCCACGGTTCACATGTGGAAGAATAAGAAGACGAAGAAGAAGAAGAAGAAAAGGAACATGTGATCTTTCAGAAACTTCAAAAGCTTGTTTAAATGGATTAAATACCACCAAAAATCGTTTTCCTTTTTAAAACTGTGCTCACTGTACACAGTAGCAATTCCCCCGCATGTGGCTGTGTAAATTATAATCCAGACTCCAAAAAAGACGAAGTATGTATTATTCATACGAGTCTTGTCACAGCTGGAGAAATATAAAGTCTATATTTTTTCTCAATCGAGGACATTGTTCTCCAGAGTACCATCAAGTACAGATATTACCGATTTATGACAAGGTTCCTACAAACAATGTTATTCCACAGATGTTAAGAAAATTAGCCATCTTCAGCAATTTGTTGAAGGAAACGTATTTTCCCTCACTCCAGGACCTTGTTAAAGTGATGTTCCACGCAACAAAATTCTGCATTAAAACGAATAGTAGGTGAACGGAACAATATGTTGACCAGACTTAATTATCTATAAAGCAGCTTTTAGGGTACGGTACTAAAAAATGGTGGTTGACGGGTGTAGAGTAAGCGTTGAGACATGCTAGATAGCTCAAGTATGGACCGAACCAGAAGCAAATCGCCTGTAAAGCTGCATCATATTACTTCCTCCCACATACATCTCGCGAAATGACCACAAAGGAAAAATCCGGTAAATTGTACGCTATATGTGGGTTTGTCACCAGTCACTATGTACGTCCTCTCCTGAGTTTCTTTAAACATAGTTCTGACGAAACATATGGTAATGGTGGGAGGTAGTGCCAAGCAAAATACTGACAGGCATAGATAATCTCTTGGAGGAATTCTGTGTTACGCATCCACTACATTCCTCTGCTGGAGAAAATGCTCTACTATTCTTTGCAAGCAAACTGCATTTCAAAATCTGGAAGAGGAGTATATGCTGTAGAAGACTGTACTTTTAACGAAATGGTTTTTGTGGCAGGAGGTAGTACCCAACACTACTAATTATGTCACGCCTCTGCAATGTGTACTGGGGTCATTTTCAAGCTGCCTTTAATTTTAATTATATACCTATACCATGGACCTTGCCGTTGGTGGGGAGGCTTGCGTGCTTCAGCGATACAGATGGCCGTACCATAGGTGCAACCACAACGGAGGGGTATCTGTTGAGAGGCCAGACAAACATGTAGTTCCTGAAGAGGGGTAGCAGCCTTTTCAGTAGTTGCAGGGGCAACAGTCTGGATGATTGACTGATCTGGCCTTGTAACATTAACCAAAACGGCCTTACTGTGCTGGTACTGCGAACGGCTGAAAGCAAGTGGAAACTACAGCCGTAATTTTTCCCGAGGACATGCAGCGTTACTGTATGATTAAATGATGATGGCGTCCTCTTGGGTAAAATATTCCGGAGGTAAAATAGTTCCCCATTCGGATCTCCGGGCGGGGACTACTCAAGAGGACGTCGTTATCAGGAGAAAGAGAACTGGCGTTCTACGGATCGGAGCGTGGAATGTCAGATCCCTTAATCGGGCAGGTAGCTTAGAAAATTTAAAAAGGGAAATGGATAGGTTAAAGTTAGATATAGTGGGAATTAGTGAAGTTCGGTGGCAGGAGGAACAAGACTTTTGGTCTGGTGATTACAGGGTTATAAATACAAAATCAAATAGGGGTAATGCAGGAGTAGGTTTAATAATGAATAAAAAAGTAGGAGTGCGGGTTAGCTACTACAAACTGCATAGTGAACGAATTATTGTGGCCAAGATAGACACAAAGCCCATGCCTACTACAGTAGTACAAGTTTATATGCCAACTAGCTCTGCAGAGGACGAAGAAATTGATGAAATCTATAACGAGATAAAAGAAATTATTCAGGTAGTGAAGGGAGACGAAAATTTAATAGTCATGGGTGACTGGAATTCGTCAGTACTAAAAGGGAGAGAAGGAAACATAGTAGGTGAATATGGATTGGGGGGAAGAAATGAAAGAAGAAGCCGCCTTGTAGAATTTGCACAGAGCATAACGTAATCATAGCTAACACTTGGTTCAAGAATCATAAAAGAAGGTTGTATACCTGCAAGAATCCTGGAGATACTAAAAGGTATCAGATAGATTATATAATGGTAAGACAGAGATTTAGGAACCAGGTTTTTAATTGTAAGACATTTCCAGGGACAGATGTGGATTCTGACCACAATCTATTGGTTATGAACTGCAGATTGAAGCTGAAGAAACTCCAAAAAGGTGGGAATTTAAGGAGATGGGACCTGGATAAACTGAAAGAATCAGAGGTTGTAGAGAGTTTCAGGGAGAGCATAAGGGAATAATTGACAGGAATGGGGGAAAGAAATACAGTAGAAGAAGAATGGGTAGCTCTGAGGGATGAAGTAGTGAAGGCAGCAGACGATCAAGTAGGTAAAAAGACGAGGGGTAATAGAAATCCTTGGGTAACAGAAGAAATATTGAATTTAATTGATGAAAGGAGAAAATATAAAAATGCAGTAAATGAAGCAGGCAAAAAGGAATACAAACGTCTCAAAAATGAGATCGACAGGAAGTGCAAAATGGCTAAGCAGGGATGGCTAGAGGACAAATGTAAGGATGTAGAGGCTTGTCTCACTAGGGGTAAGATAGATACTGCCTACAGGAAAATTAAAGAGACCTTTGGAGAGAAGAGAACCACTTGTATGCATATCAAGAGCTCAGATGGCAACCCAGTTCTAAGCAAAGAAGGGAAGGCAGAAAGGTGGAAGGAGTATATAGAGGGTTTATACAAGGGCGACGTACTTGAGGACAATATTATGGAAATGGAAGAGGATGTAGATGAAGACGAAATGGGAGATAAGATACTGCGTGAAGAGGTTGACAGAGCACTGAAAGACTTGAGTCGAAACAAGGCCCCGGGAGTAGACAATAATCCATTAGAACTACTGATGGCCTTGGGAGAGCCACTCATGACAAAACTCTACCACCTGGTGAGCGAGATGTATGCGACAGGCGAAATACCCTCAGACTTCAAGAAGAATATAATAATTCCAATTCCAAAGAAAGCAGGTGTTGACAGATGTGAAAATTACCGAACTATCAGTTTAATAAGTCACAGCTGCAAAATACTAACGCGAATTTTTTACAGACAATTGGAAAAACTGGTAGAAGCGGACCTCGGGGAAGATCAGTTTGGATTCCGTAGAAATGTTGGAACACGTGAGGCAATACTAACCTTACGACTTATCTTAGAAGAAAGATTAAGAAACGGCAAATCTACGTTTCTAGCATTTCTAGACTTAGAGAAAGCTTTTGACAATGTTAACTGGAATACTCTCTTTCATATTCTGAAGGTGGCAGGGGTAAAATACAGGGAGCGAAAGGCTATTTACAATTTGTACAGAAACCAGATGGCAGTTATAAGAGTCGAGGGGCATGAAAGGGAGCAGTGGTTGGGAAAGGAGTGAGACAGGGTTGTAGCCTCTCCCCAATGTTATTCAATCTGTATATTGAGCAAGCAGTAAAGGAAACAAAAGAAAAATTCGGAGTAGGTATTAAAATTCATGGAGAAGAAGTAAAAACTTTGAGGTTCGCCGATGACATTGTAATTCGGTCAGAGATGGCAAAGGACTTGGAAGAGCAGTTGAACGGAATGGACAGTGTCTTGAAAGGAGGATATAAGATGAACATCAACAAAAGCAAAACGAGGATAGTGGAATGTAGTCAAATTAAATCGGGTGATGCTGAGGGAATTAGATTAGGAAATGACACACTTAAAGTAGTAAAGGAGGATAATGGAATGTAGTCAAATTAAATCGGGTGATGCTGAGGGAATTAGATTAGGAAATGACACACTTAAAGTAGTAAAGGAGTTTTGCTATTTAGGAAGTAAAATAACTGACGATGGTCGCAGTAGAGAGGATATAAAATGTAGACTGTCAAAGGCATGGAAATCGTTTCTGAAGAAGAGAAATTTGTTAACATAGAGTATAGATTTAAGTGTCAGGAAGTCGTTTCTGAAAGTATTTGTATGGAGTGTAACCATGTATGGAAGTGAAACATGGACGATAACTAGTTTGGAGAAGAAGAGAATAGAAGCTTTCGAAATGTGGTGCTACAGAAGAATGCTGAAGATAAGGTGGGTAGATCACGTAACTAATGAGGAGGTACTGAATAGGTTTGGGGAGAAGAGAAGTTTGTGGCACAACTTGAGTAGAAGAAGGGATCGGTTGGTAGGACATGTTTTGAGGCATCAAGGGATCAAAAATTTAGCATTGGAGGGCAGCGTGAAGGGTCAAAATCGTAGAGGGAGACCAAGAGATGAATACACTAAGCAGATTCAGAAGGATGTTGGTTGGAGTAGGTACTGGGAGATGAAGAAGCTTGCACAGGATAGAGTGGCATGTAGAGCTGCATCAAACCAGTCTCAGGACTGAAGACCACAACAACAACAACCTATAAATTAGGTGGTGACTGCTAACAACTAAGACGTGGATATTATAAGTAAGTGCTATATTTTAGCTGGGGAGACATTTTTCCCCCTCAATCCAGCATCTTGTTACTATGATGTAACAGACACCAAATTTCTGTATCAAAACGGATAACATGTAACTTGTCTCGTAGAGGCAACAAATGAATCCAGAGGACCTAGGGTCTTTATGTAAGAACTTCACAACAGAGGATCATGTAGTGATAGTGGATGGGCGGGACAGGGATGGGGAATACGACGTAGGTGGTGACCTGGAGAAGACAACTTCCCCGACTCATGACACCAATATACACTTTGTTGAGCTGTTCTGGCGTCATGATCGACCACACCTTGATGGAGCTGTGAGGCGAATCAATGTGAGGTTAGGAATGGCTCTGAAGACAGCCAACTTCGGTCATGGTTCTCTGGTGCCGTCAGGAATATCAACAGATAGGGTTTTACTAGACATGACCTAAACCTAAACAGGACTGAGAAGGGAAGATTGGTACACTAGATTCATGAAAGTGGATCTCGGGCCACATATGGTCAGATACCTATTGTCAAAGGTAGGAAAAGTAGGTCTTTTTTAGGATAAATCCAGACCACAGGTCCCCCTGCCTGAAGAGTATCTCCAGCAGTTTAAAAAGTATTGAAGCAACCACTCACAAGACAGATTTTAACACTTCAAATGTGACACATACCAGATGTCACAGAGAAAAACAAACCATTGGAAAGAGTAACATGGGGCATTTCACAGACTTAACAATCCTCCATAAAAACATGTAATCAATAAAAAATAAAATACAACTTTTAGAAGTTGAGCCCCTTTCTTTGAACTGCATAGTAGTTTTTATTACTGAGCACTGGTGTAGAGACACAGAAAACCAACGTGTAGTATTATCACTGTATGAAAAGGCAAACTCTTACTGCAGAACTACTTCAATGGGTGGAGGATCATGCATTTATATCAGAAAATTATCACACTTCAAATCAAGACATGACCTCAGTACAGTAAGTGAAGACAAACACTTTGAAGTGTCAGCTATTGAATTAACAGGGCTTGATATCACCAAGAAATTATATACATCGTTATATATACTTGTAGGTATTCTTACGTTGCCCACTCTTACTGTTAAATTTTTATAGGTTATTTATTTCGTCGTAGCTGTAAAAGATCTCCGACTATCAGACCATCTCTGTCAAATACCAACAGTAAAATCAGGCATCGAATCATTCCCTAAACTACATGCCTACAAACGACATCTATCAGAAATCAAAATAAAAGATTTTTCAAAAGACCTAGAACTGGAATGGAGTGTGTAAGGAAACCAATGTGAATATGAAATTCTCTAATTCTTTGCATTCTTTAAATTGAACTTTGCAAAGGCATTTCCAAAGGTATGCATGTCTGTATCAACATCTCACAAAAACAGATGGATAACAGCAGGTATTAAGATGACCTCCCAAACACTTACATTCCTCAGTTCCATGAAAAAGATTTGCAGTGGTCCAGAATTCTTAAATTTCTAACAGAGATACAAAAAGATACTGATTGCTGCAAAAGAGTCATTTAATGACAGTATAATATATAATGCAGAGATTAAAAGCAAAAGAGTCTAGGATGTCATAAAAAAGGAAATGGGGAGAGGCAAACACAGAATAACATACTGCTAAGGAGGGGGGGGGGGATAAGGTAATAAATGATCCACAATACTTAGCAAACTACGTGAACGAACATTTTTCAAGTATTGCAGAGAAGTTACAGCCAAAACTGCCCAAAGTAAATATAACACCTGTAAATGATGTTACTTCCAATCAGAGAGAATGAAGTCAATAAAACCGCTCAAAAACTAAAAAGTAAAAAGTCAGTAGGCTTAGATGAAGTACCAATATGTGTACTGAAACAATCCATAAGGATTATAAAAGGACCTTTAACAAATATAATAAACGCATCCTTCACCTCAGGGACATTCCCAGTGCAGTTAAAACAGGCAGGAGTTGTACCTTTGCTTAAAAAAGGTAAAGAAGAAGACATAGAAAATTACCAGCCCATTTCCCTGCTACCAGCATTCTCAAAAATAAAAGAAGCAATAATGAAAGATAGATTAATGAATTACCTGAATAAATACAATCTTTTAAGCGAATCACAGTTTGGTTTCCGAAGTGGCAAAAATATGGAGTAAACTGTAGTAGAATCTAAGGCGTTTGATACAGTCGAACACAAGATTCTATTAAATAAATTAGAAGCATTAGGAATAAGAGGGGTAGTTAATGATTTTTTATGGTTTCAATCACACATAGCAGACAGGGTACAAAGAGTAAAGATAACACATTCTTCAAATAGATCTAAACATTTAGTAAAACACTTATCAGAACCAAAATACATTAATATAGGGGTTCTACAAGGTAGCATATTAGGACCAATATTATTCCTGATATATGTCAATGACTTTCCCAGTAGTGTTAATCATGGTGAAAAAATTCTCTTGTCTGATGACAGCAATATTATAGTCACTGAGAACACAAGAGGATTCCTTGCCCAGAAAGCAAATGAAACTCTCAGTAAGCAATAAAGAGACATTGAACATTAAGAAAACTAATGCCATGAATTTCAGTTTTAATAGGAAAAACGACAATGTTAAATTAAATTTAGATGACACCTCTATAGACTATGTAACAAATGCAAAACTTCTAGGAATGAATATTGATTCTCAGTTGAAGTAGTGTGAACATACAAAGGTACTTACAAACAGAATGTAATCAGCATGTTATGCCCTTAGAATCCTATCATCAGTGTGTAAAATGCTGTGTCTTTTAGTAACATATTATTCATATATACACTCAATTCTTAGCTATGACATTCTTTTTTGGGAAACTAATGCTCAAAATATGAACACAATTTTCAAACTCCAGAAAAGAGCCATAAGAATAATAGCCAAAAATACTAACCGAGTTCATCGTAAAGATCTGTTAAAAAAACTGGGGATTTAAACCGCTCCATGTGAATACATTTACCAGTCAGTTGTACACATCAAAAATAACATTGGCAATTACTGCACCAGCAGCTCTGGCCATGACCATGCAACAAGAGATAGTCACCTTACATTTACCAGGAATAAATAAATATAAAACTCAAAACAGCATTTTCTACCAAGGAATAAAACTGTACAATAAATTACCAAAAGAGGTTAAAGACATTGCAAAAATACACTTATTTAAAATGGTTGTTAAAAAGTACCTGTTATACAATACATTTGATGCATTGAAGGACTACTTAGATAAATCAGAGTAGGGGTTAAATAAAAAAATGTTGTTGTTGTTGTGGTCTTCAGTCCTGAGACTGGTTTGATGCAGCTCTCCATGCTACTCTATCCTGTGCAAGCTCCTTCATCTCCCAGTACTTACTGCAACCTACATCCTTCTGAATCTGCTAAGTGTATTCATCTCTTGGTTTCCCTCTACGATTTTTACCCTCCATGCTGCCCTCCAATGCTAAATTTTTGATTCCTTGATGCCTCAAAACATGTCCTACCAACCGATCCCTTCTTCTAGTCAAGTTGTGCCACAAACTTCTCTTCTCCCCAATCCTATTCAATACCTCCTCATTAGTTACGTGATCTACCCACCTTATCTTCAGCATTCTTCTGTAGCACCAAATTTCGAAAGCTTCTGTTCTCTTCTTGTCCAAACTAGTTATCGTCCATGTTTCACTTCCATACATGGTTACACTCCATACAAATGCTTTCAGAAACGACTTCCTGACACTTAAATCTATACTCGATGTTAACAAATTTCTCTTCTTCAGAAACGATTTCCTTGCCTTTGCCAGTCTACATTTTATATCCTCTCTACTTCGACCATCATCAGTTATTTTACTCCCTAAATAGCAAAAGTCCTTTACTACTTTAAGTGTGTCATTTCCTAATCTAATTCCCTCAGCATCACCCGATTTAATTTGCCTACATTCCACTATCCTCGTTTTGCTTTTGTTGATGTTCATCTTATATCCTCCTTTCAAGACACTATCCATTCCGTTCAACTGCACTTCCAAGTCCTTTGCTTTCTCTGACAGAATTAGAATGTCATCGGCGAACCTCAAAGTTTTTACTTCTTCTCCATGAATTTTAATACCTACTCCGAATTTTTCTTTTGTTTCTTTTACTGCTTGCTCAATATACAGATTGAATAACATTGGGGAGAGGCTACAACCCTGTCTCACTCCTTTCCCAACCACTGCTTCCCTATCAAGCCCCTCGAGTCTTATAACTGCCATCTGGTTTCTGTACAAATTGTAAATAGCCTCTCGCTTTCTGTATTTTATCCCTGCCACCTTCTGAATTTGAAAGAGAGTATTCCGGTTAATATTGTCAAAAGCTTTCTCTAAGTCTAGAAATGCTAGAAACGTAGATTTGCCTTTTCTTAATCTTTCTTCTAAGATAAGTCGTAAGGTTAGTATCGCCTCACATGTTCCAACATTTCTACGGAATCCAAACTGATCTTCCCCGAGGTCCGCTGCTACCAGTTTTTCCATTCGTCTGTAAAAAATTCGCGTTAGTATTTTGCAGCTGTGACTTATTAAACTGATAGTTCGGTAATTTTCACATCTGTCAACACCTGCTTTCTTTGGGATTGGAATTATTATATTCTTCTTGAAGTCTGAGGGTATTTCGCCTGTCTCATACATCTTGCTCACCAGATGCTAGAGTTTTGTCATGACTGGCTCTCCCAAGGCCATCAGTAGTTCTAATGGAATGTTGTCTACTCCTGGGGCCTTGTTTCGACTCAGGTCTTTCAGTGCTCTGTCAAACTCTTCACGCAGTATCTTGTCTCCCATTTCGTCTTCATCTACATCCTCTTCCATTTCCATAATATTGTCCTCAAGTACATCGCCCTTGTATAAACCCTCTACATACTCCTTCCACCTTTCTGCCTTCCCTTCTTTGCTTAGAACTGGGTTGCCATCTGAGCTCTTGATATGCACACAAGTGGTTCTCTTCTCTCCAAAGGTCTCTTTAATTTTCCTGTAGGCAGTATCTACCTTACCCCTAGTGAGACAAGCCTCTACATCCTTACATTTGTCCTCTAGCCATCCCTGCTTAGCCATTTTGCACTTCCTGTCGATCTCACTTTTGAGACGTTTGTATTACTTTTTGCCTGCTTCATTTACTGCATTTTTATATTTTCTCCTTTCATCAATTAAATTCAATATTTCTTCTGTTACCCAAGGATTTCTATTACCCCTCGTCTTTTTACCTACTTGATCCTCTGCTGCCTTCACTACTTCATCCCTCAGAGCTACCCATTTTTCTTCTACTGCATTTCTTTCCCCCATTCCTTTCAATTGTTCCCTTATGCTCTCCCTGAAACTCTCTACAACCTCTGATTCTTTCAGTTTATCCAGGTCCCATCTCCTTAAATTCCCACCTTTTTGCAGTTTCTTCAGTTTCAATCTGCAGTTCATAATCAATAGATTGTGGTCAGAATCCACATCTGCCCCTGAAATGTCCTACAATTTAAAACTGGTTCCTAAATGTCTGTCTTACCATTGTATAATATATCTGATACCTTTTAGTATCTCCAGGATTCTTCCAGGTATGTAACCTTCTTTTATGATTCGTGAACCAAGTGTTAGTTATGATTAAGTTATGCTCTGTGCAAAATTCTACAAGGCGGCTTCCTCTTTCATTTCTGCCCCCCAATCCATATTCACCTACTATGTTTCCTTCTCTCCCTTTTCGTACTGACGAATTCCAGTCGCCCATGACTATTAAATTTTCGTCTCCTTTCACTACCTGGATAATTTCTTTTATCTCGTCATACATTTCATCTATTTCTTCATCATCTGCAGAGCTAGTTGGCATATAAACTTGTACTACTGTAGTAGGCATGGGCTTTATGTCTATCTTGGCCACAATAATGCGTTCACTATGCTGTTTGTAGTAGCTAACCCACACTCCTATTTTCTTATTCATTATTAATCCTACTCCTGCATTACCCCTATTTGATTTTGTATTTATAACCCTGTAATCACCAGACCAAAAGTCTTGTTCCTCCTGCCACCGAACTTCACTAATTCCCACTATATCTAACTTTAACCTGTCCATTTCCCTTTTTAAATTTTCTAAGCTACCTGCCCGATTAAGGGATCTGACATTCCACGCTCCAATCCATAGAACGCCAGTTCTCTTTCTCCTGATAACGACGTCCTCTTGAGTAGTCCCCGCCCAGAGATCCGAATGGGGGACTATTTTACCTCCGGAATATTTTACCCAAGAGGACCCCATCATCATTTAATCATACAGTAAAGCAGCATGTCCTCGGGAAAAAATACGGCTGTAGTTTCCCCTTGCTTTCAGCCGTTCGCAGTACCAGCGCAGCAAGGCCGTTTTGGTTAATGTTACAAGGCCAGATCAGTCAATCATCCAGACTGTTGCCCTTGCAACTACTGAAAAGGCTGCTGCCCCTCTTCAGGAACCACATGTTTGTCTGGCCTCTCAACAGATACCCCTCCGTTGTGGTTGCACCTATGGTACGGCCATCTGTATCGCTGAGGCACGCAAGCCTCCCCACCAACGGCAAGGTCCATGGTTCATGGGGGGAAAAATGTTATACAAATGTTATACAAATAAATAATAATAATAAGAATAATAATGATTATAAAGCATCCAACATTCCAAGTAACATTTTCACTTTACGTTTTCTTTTCCTTTCTAGAAGTACTTACCCCCGAGCTGTGCATAGCACAGTACTAACACCTCTTCCTCTTTCTGAGTTCAACATCTCACTCATTATGGAGGGATGCTGACTCAGTTTTTCAGGATAGCACATGGGAAATAACGGACAGAAAATGGCCCAGATCACCAGTGTGTCTATATGTGCATGCACGCGCGCGCGCGCGCGCGTGTGTGTGTGTGTGTGTGTGTGTGTGTGTGTGTGTGTGTGTGTGCATGTAGTGAGTTAATTGTTATGAAACAATGTGTGTATAGTGTGTGCAGTGACTGATAGTGAGATATGAGTGAACAGAGTGGCATTACATTATTTAATAAGTTAGTTGTAAAAAAAGTGTTTTATACCAGGAGTAAATCTAATGATTGTATCTAACTAGAAGTTTGTAAATATAAGTGTATACGAATTAGCTTATTTTAAATTGGTCTAAACTTGTAATTACTTTGACATTTCACATACCCTTGTAAAAAAAGATCTACAGATGAATAAAGCTGCTACTACTACTACTACTACTACTACTACTGCTACCTGTTTGAATCTACCTGCTACCTGTCGCAACAGATGTCATTGTAATGCTACCTTCTAGGCAAAGCTTTTCAAGCATGGCTTTAGCGTTCTTTATCGGCATAAAATCTCTGGAAGTCTGTTTGTATTTAGTTTAAATCCATGGAACGGTACAGTGTTTGTTCTAAATAAAGGCACACATAAAATAAATTTTGATATTCCATTGCTTAATTTGGTCTCTGAAGTTTTTAACGCATTTTGGCGTTTTTGTTGGAGCCTATAAAGTATTTTTTTTAATAGCAACTTCGCATCCAATTACTGGAGTCCTTTTAAATAACTTTTATGTTAAATAGTATGCTTAAATCTTTCGGATTTTATATAAATGTTGGTGTTTAATTGATGATGTAATTAGCGGCGCCTTTAAATATTTGTTTTTATGTTCCACGATCAGATCTTTTCATACGCACCATTAGTATTCATGAATTGACACAGTGTAATGCACAGCGTAATATGTTTCAAGTAAGTAGAACGTATGAGACTGGCGATACATCGTCAGATTTTAAGAAAAACATCCTCCACACGATTTTCAAAACAGCAAGGGATGAATAACATTCCGTCATAATTACTAAAATTATTGGGGGCTGTGGCACCAAAACGACTGTTCACGTTGGTGGGCAGAATGTGTGAGTCTGGAGGTCTAACATGTGACTTTCGGAAAAATATCATCCACACAATTCCGAAGACTGCGGGAGATGACAAGTGCGAGAATTACCGCACTATCAGCTTGACAGCAAATACATCGAAGTTGCTGACAAGAATAATATATAGAAGAATGGAAAAGAAAATTGAGGAGCTTTAGATGACGATCAGTTTGGCTTTAGACACGAGAGAGGCAGTTTTGACGTTGTGGTTGATAATGGAAGCAAGACTGAAGAAAAATAAAGATACATTCATAAGATTTGTCGAGCTTGAAAAAGTTTTCGACAGTATCAAATAGTGCAGATTGTTCAAAATTCTGAGAAAAATAGGGGTTAGCTATAGAGAAAGATGGGTGACGCACAATATGTACAAGAACCAAGAGGGAACGATGAGAGTGGAAGCCCTAGAAGGAAGTGCACGGATTAAGAAGAGTGGAAGACTGGGCTTTAGCCTTCCATCCCTACTGTTCAATCTATAAATCGAAGAGGCAATGACGAAAATAAAAGAAATATTGAAGAGTGGAATTAAAATTCGAGGTGAAAGGATATCAATGATAAGTTTCGCTGATGATATTGCTATCGTCATTGAAAGTGGAGAAGAAGTACAGAATGTGCAGATGCAGTGAACAATCTGACGAGTACAGAATGTGGACTGGGAATAAACTAAAGGAAGACGAAAGTAATGAGAAGTATGAGAAATGAGAATAGCAAGGAACTTAACATCACGATTTACGATAATGAAGTAGATGCAGTTAAGGAATTCTGCTACCTAGGCAGCAAAAGAGTGGAATTAAAATTCGAGGTGAAAGGATATCAATGATAAGATTCGCTGATGAAATTGCTATCGTCATTGAAAGTGGAGAAGAAGTACAGAATGTGCTGATGCAGTGAACAATCTGACGAGTACAGAATGTGGACTGGGAATAAACTAAAGGAAGACGAAAGTAATGAGAAGTAGGAGAAATGAGAATAGCAAGGAACTTAACATCACGATTTATGATAACGAAGTAGATGAAGTTAAGGAATTCCGCTACCTAGGCAGCAAAATAACCCACGACGGACAGAGACAGGAGAACATAAAAAGCACACTAGCACTGGCAAGAAAGGCATTCCTGGCCAAGAGAAGTCTACTAGTATTACGAAACGTCCCCTTAGAATAATTTATGAATTACTGTGCTGATAAACCTCTTACATTATTTGCTTCTCAAACAGCTGAGCAAAACTGAACGTACTCAAACATTCACTAAAGTGACACACAATACTTTTAGCGCAACGCAATCTGACTTTCAAAAATCCCTACAAAAGAATGGTCCTGACTAACATTAACCTATACCTTTCACAAATCACTTACCTCACAAAAACCTTCGTTACTCAAGCTACTGCAATACAGCGAGCGCCACTACTGCCAGCTAAATAAAAGATTCAAACTACGGAAGGCACTAACTACTGATAGGCATAGTTAGCAAATGAAAGATTTTAATAGAGAACAAACAATGTATTTACCTTCATAGTGTTGAAAAATCATAATATACATAGCTGTTCATGACATCTAGCCTTACAAATTTCCAAACTCCGCCATCTCTCTCCCCACATCCACCACTGCTGGCGGCTCACCTCCAACTGCGCAACGCTACGCGCTGTTCACATCCAGCTGCCGCTGCCCAACACTACAATGGCAGACAACAATGCAAACTAGCCACAGACTGCACACAGCACAGCCAGTGATTTTCATACAGAGCGCTACGTAACGTTGCCAATAAGAAAACAAACAGCCTACTTACATAGCCCCCATGCTCCCCACAAAAAATTTTGCAAATTGTTTTGGGCACTGGCCAATACAGATTTGAAAAAATGTTTCATAATTATAGTAAGAAAAATATCAAATGCACACACTTATTAATACAATGTTGGTCAAAAGCTAAAATTTTCTCACAGTCCATAAAGACAGTCCTGATCATTCATCACAGTAAAACTGCCGTTTCTTTTCTCAAAGTCTGAGCAGTAAAAGACAATGCACACGGAAGTAGTGGATTTCCATGCAGTCTTGAAGAAGTAGTGTTGTCCTTCCAACGGAAAGACAGAGCTGACTCTTGACATGCAGACAGGTAATGGGCCACAACAGAGCAGACCCACAGCAGAGTCAGTCGAAGTTTTAAGAATACTGGTAGGTAGGTCATCACAGAGCAGACACATTATAGTCTTGGTAGAGAGTATGGGATTGGTGGGCCATCAAACGTGCAGACCCATTGTAGTCCTTGTAGAAATAATGGTAGTGGTGGGCCATCAAAGATGCAGATCCACTGTAGTCCTTGTAGAGACGGCCAGCAGCCATCTGTTGCGACTGTGCAGGTACACAATCACCATCGAAGAGTCTTGCGGAGAATATAGCAAGTCCATAAACCACCACATGTCTACTCACAAAAAATTTGTTTGAAATGTCCTTAGAACCAGCAATACTGTTATCCAGTCCCTTGCTGAATTATTAACACACGTGCAAACACTATCAGTCCCTACTTCTCACGTATTGTCCATATGCTATGACCAACAGAAACGTGTGCAGTGAAATGTAACTTACAAGTTACTTAATTTGATGAACTGCTGTCCATTATAATTTTATAGCATGAGAATACAATAACAAAGGTACAAAATACATCATTAAAGAACATAACAATACAGATAAATTTGTAGTAGTACAGGCTTTACAAAAGAATAGAAATAAACAGATACATTAGTGTTACAGGAATTATGACGTAAGTACATACATAAAAAATCAGAAGAACTTTTGAAACATCAACTTCACACATGAGCATTAAAACAAAACAGAATAATTAATGTCTAAGCATCTTTACAAAGAAAATAACGTATTATTAGAAAAATTCCACAACGTACCTCATATCAGCTAAACACATAAAGAGAGGAAAAACACAAATATACAAGAGTACACAAACACATAGCAGAATAACACAAGAGGAAAGGGCAGGGTTTGTTTTCAGTGTAACATTTGGTACTGCAGTCCAACCTAAAACTTCATTCCATAGATCTTTCGTCTTATTTCAACATTTGTATCCACCAAAAAAATCCTATCCAAGCATGCTTTCTGTATTTACATGTTCACATATTTCTTACCTCATTATTTATTTTCCATTATCTTACCTCATCATTTATTTCCAAGAAAATCCTACCTAAACCAGTTGTCCCTAAACCCTACTTTTTTTGCTCATATCCTCTTTCAAAATACTTTTTTTGGCCAAACCATTTTCTTATGGCTTCTCAATGCATTTCTTCCAATTCATCACAACTCGTTCTCTCATATAGCCTACCCCATCATAAGCTAACGTAAGTCTACTGAGCTCAGATGCTAAAATAAGGAACGAGGCAATGCAGCAGCACAAAACAATTAACACAAACAGCAATGATAAAAAATACAAATGGCAAAGCAAGCAGCATAAATTAGCAAAGCAAATGCAACATTACAACCAATATGAGCCAATGTGCAGAACAAGAAAAATAAATCAGTAGTAAAACTTGCTTAACAGAGTAATACAAAGTGATATTTAGTAGCACTATGCCTGGCACACAGCAGCAGCAAATGCAATAACTTATATCTAAACATGACAAAGCTCAAGCAGAAAGAATAGTAACCTAAAGACAACAATGCATATAAGGGAAATGTGTATACACATCTTAATGTCTATGTAATTAAAGTGGTGCACCACAACTTATTCTACGAGAAATATTACCAAATAGTTGAAAAGAAAATTATGTATGCAAATCCTGTGAAGATAAATGATTATTTGTGCTCTTTTTTCTAAGAAAGTACATCTATTAAATTTTATTTTAACCAATGCTGCAGTGCAGCTAGAAACTAGATATTAAACAAATTGAGTAAATAAATACATAAAGCAAGCCATATGGCAGTTCTCTCAACTAGCAAGACAATGGCCGTGAAATGTTTCTCATCGTTTCATTAGGCATTTTAGTAAATATCATAAATTAAGAGCTCCACAGTATAATCATATGTTTTCAAGTTTGAGCGTGTCTTATTTGCGATGCTTTCGACAAAGAAATGTCAATAGCGAGGATAATGGCCTCTTTTTTTTCCACCTGTGCCTCTGAAAGGCACACACTAATGGCTTTTTTCAGGCGACTGTTGCGCCGCTGGGTGCCCACAACTCATTACGTGAGGGTGGTCATTTAACTTTCTAACTGAAATATTTATGACACGAGTTTGCATTACAGTGACAGTCTCATATAAAAATTTCACAGGTCGAGAATTTGCGTTGCAAATGTGTAGAAACAAAATCCTATGAATATAACAGTGTTCAAAAAGTTTTCGTCGGCATTGTGTACATTCAGGCATTTACACACATTTCATAACTCTTTAAAGTACAGTTCTTGGTTTCCATCATCCTTTTTCACAAGTCAGAGTCCCTAACCACTACTCATTATTCCTTACCTTATTACACATATACATATTCGTCGACACTTCTTCAGTATTTCATCATAATAAATACATATCATAATAAACATTCCTCAACCGCATAATACACATCGTTGTCGTAATAATAACATCATAACAGATCAATCACATCTCAGAATCGTCGCAGCTTCTTTCAATAATTTCAAAACCTAAAAAAAATTCTCTGCTCATGTCAAAAGTTTCATCTGCCTCAAATGTACTTTAAAAATCATTATCTCATACCAAATACATCATTCAAAGCTCTCATAGTATCACAATGGTTCTGAAAAATTATGAACAGTTCACAAAGTACAGACAAAATACAATTTCATAAGTGTGAAGTTATCCATCTGTATAATTGCGTAAAAATGTGTCACTGATGTAGTAAAATAATGTTCGTTTCTCTGTTAAATGATCAGATAGCTGTGTAATTTATGTGTTAGAGAAATATGGTACCGATGTGTAAAGTTGTATAAGCAAATACCATATTAGCTAGGGCTCCTTGTGCTTGCCAAACACATGGTACACAAAGCAAGCGTGTAACCCGCTGAGGATTAACGTAATTATACCCTCAGGTGTTACAGATTACAGCAATGGAATGAAATGTATCACGGAAAACTTTCTTTGTAATTCAAAAATCTTGAAAAATAAATTGTTTAAGTACAAAATTAAGCACTCAAATACGTGTACTGTAGCGCTAAATGTGCGTCTTGCTGTAGGATAATTCTGTGGAACTGTCGTAGTTATCGTCCTCTGTAAGCAAAGTTCTGCTGAAGTCAATGTACTTACCTCATCATAAACGAAAGTGAAATGCTTTGCTTATAGGTATCGTAGTTATTACGTACCTTACTGTGATCAAGGAGGTACTATAATGTAATGTATTGTTGTGCTACGAAAAAGGCTGTCTCATTGTAGCTATTCCACAAAAGTTACTACTGAAACCTGTTTTACTTTCCAGAATAATACAGAAAAACTGTGCAGATATAAAACAGATACACCGCAAAAGCAACATTCTAAATTGTCACTCATTAGTAGCGTCGTGATAAAATCGTGTAGCTGTCACATAAACTAATCACTGTGTCATCTGGTATCTCACAGAAAGTACTTTAAATCCAGAATGTATTTTCAAGTAAACCAAAATGTTGCATTAAAATCTCATTAGCGGTACTGGTAAATGTTCTGAGTATGTGAGCCTTATAGTCGTTACGTAATCGTGCAACTAACAAGCAAGAATGTACACACACAATAACACTGTGTCGTCTGTTCACAATAACAGTGCATTCGTAATTTCTTTTTAAATATGTTCTCTTGGATCTTGACTGGGTATTTAACTTCAAACATTGTTGTATGTTAACAGTTTCTTAAGTCTGACAAAGCATACTAGAAATGCGAAGTGAAAAATTTTATGGCAAAGACTAAGTTAAAAAGCAGATTATCTTTCAATAAACGGTTTTACATGTGAAATGTGGTGCAATCCTTTACTCTTCCTAGTACGCAGAGTTTCAACTTCAACGCAATTATCATGTGGTATACGTCGCTAAGGAATGCTAAAATTTTTCTCAAGGTCAGCGTCTACGTTATTTTTCTCGGAGCCAGCCGGCGCACGTGTCTGCCTGCGGTGCGAGTCATTGTCTGTCTCTTTGTTGCCGCGCGTCGTTACTGGGATTTGGAGGTCTAACTTCTACAAATTCACCTTGACGAGACGTCCCTGCCCTGTTTGAAGCTCGCCAGTTCTGATGGAATTCAGGTCTGTTGTTTTGTCGGTTGTTTACATAGTTTCTTGTTTGTCGGTCATGTGGTGGAGAATTTCTCCCGGAATCGTAACTGCGTGGTGGACCGTTGTGTCTGAAGTTATTCTGTCTCCCGTGATAATAATTATTTTGGTTCCCATATCGTCTGTTTCTATGGTTGTCTCTGTCACATTCATTACTACGAAAATGCGATCTTTCTCTGTAACTATTACTCTGCCAGTGGTTGTCATATGGGTGGTGTCTGTTTTGGTCACGATTTACGTTGTAAGAATAGCCTTGTCGTGTATTACTTCTGTCATCGCGGAATTGTGACAGATGTGACCTGTAAGTGTTGTGCTCCTGTTTTCGCGTTCCGTTATTGTCAGTGTCAATTTCCAGTTCTTGTAGCAGTCCCTGAAAAGCTTCAATGTCGTCTTTGCAACGTCCTGCTAAAATAATATGTCGTAAATGTTCAGGAAGTTTGATTAAGCAAATGTGGATTAGTTCTGAGGGGCTGTATGGGTTTGACAGGTACTGATTCTTGTGATACATCTCTTCAAAATATTTCACAAGACTGGAAAATTCAGACTGTTCGAAATGTTTCATCATTATGATGCTATGTTTTACTCGGTCTTGTGTAGCTTGAGACCTATATGCTGAGAGGAAGGCATGATAAAATTCTCCTTCACTGTGACAATCGTGAATGACCGATCGCATTCTTACAGCTGGTTCATTCTCCAAGTAGCCACACATAAATTCTAACCTGTGCTCCAATGACCAGTTGGGAGGAAAACAATGAGAGAATTGATGGAGCCACGCTTGTGGATGAATGTCATTGGCAGAATTCTTAAATGTTTTTAATTTACGTGTAGTAATGAACAGCTTATAGTCAAAATCATCGCGTCGGCGAGTCGCACATCGCTCATTGTTACTTCGTTTCGGCGGTTCCATCTCAAAATTCGGTGTACCTTGCCAATTTCTTTCATAATTTCCGAAGTGCCCTGAGTTATTATTTTGTGGTTGTTCCGTATTTGTATGTCCCTCTTCCCGTATTGGAGCGGGAGTGGCCTCTGAAATACGTAATTCTTGTATTACCTGTGTCAGCTGATCTTGTACTTCCCAGATTTCTCTTTGGTGTTGCGTATTAATTTGATTCTGATTTTGTTTGAATTTCCTAATTTGTTCGCACTCTTCTGTGTCATTAAAGACTACCGGTTTTGTGTCATTCAGATTATCATCTACCTTCATAGATAAATTATTTAGCTGATCCGAAAGTTCAATTACTTTCTCTGATAATGAACTAATTTCCTCCATGCGTCTTTCTACTGTGTCATTTAAGTTTTCCTGAGTTTTTGCAAGTTGCGTACCCGAATCGGTAGATGCAACTGAGTCAATTTTAGCTTGCAAGGTCTCATGATCTTCATGAACAATAATTTGCAGTTCTTTTATGGCTGCTTCGTGATTCTGCAATGCATTTCATGCCGCGAAAAAATAGGTAGAAAATGCTCACAAATTTGTGTTTTTACGTCGTTACAGACTTTTTGACATTTAGATTCGATTTTATGTAACTCAGTAGTTAAATCTTCACGTGTTTGTTCAAGCGTGGTGTGAAGATTTTGTTCCATTGCGTCTAACTGTTGCTGTGTTTGTCTCTGGTGTTGTTCCATTGTGTCTAACTTCTGAAGATTTTGTTCCATTGTGTCTAACTTTTGAAGCTTTTGCTGTGTTTGTCTCTGATTTTGTTCCATTGTGTCTAACGTTTGAAGCTTTTATCCCATTTGTTGCATTAATTGTAATAACAATGCACTGGTGTCTGAAACATGTTCCTCAGTGAAACTTCCTGGCAGATTAAAACTGCGAGCCAGACCGAGATTCGAACTCGGGACCTTTGCCTTTCGCGGGCAAGTGCTCTACCAACTGAGCTACCGAAGCACGACTCACGCCCGGTACTCACAGATTTACTTCTGCCAGTACCTCGTCTCCTACCTTCCAAACTTTACAGAAGCTCTCCTGCGAACCTTGCAGAAATATTGCTTTCCGGCAGTGAATTTGCACCAGCAACATTCACATTTTGACAAGCGGAAAATGTGTCTTGACTCATTTGAGAAAACGGTGAGAACCCAAAACCTGAGTCTACAGTATTTGCAAGATTGTGTCCTGTCATTTCGGATTACTAAGGCAAGCTGTTGCCGACCGATCGATCGATAATGCTTCCCTGTTCACTAATTGTTTCACTGCCTACACCATTATTCGCAGCCCGCTCCATTTCCCTATGCACAATTACCAGATTACTACTTTGAACATTAGTTAATTCACTACATGTTGCCGCTAACACACTGCTTTCGTCTTCACTGTCATTTCTCAGTTTACTTTGGAGCCTAGTATTACGTTTTCCACACGCCATTATTGTCACAGTATTTCACACGACAACACAGAAAAACACAATTTGAAGAGCAAAATAAGATAACACATTAAGATAACATTGAAAATAGTATCCCGTTAATTGCAAGCGCAGCTGCGAAATATTTGGTGCAAATCTACATGCATGCCACAACTGTTTTACTGTACAACAATGAAAGACTGCAACTACAAAGGAGATTCTCTCTACAATTACACGCTAGCAATAAACAAAATCTACACTAATTACACAAACTACAAGAAAAATATCAGAAGATTCCAGTGAGTTATCCTCGGCTAAGGGTCGACATATGAAACGTCCCCTTAGAAAAATTTATGAATTACTGTGCTGATAAACCTCTTACATTATTTGCTTTTCAAACAGCTGAGCAAAACTGAACGTACTCAAACATTCACTAAAGTGACACACAATACTTTTAGCGCAACGCAATCTGACTTTCAAAAATCCTTACAAAAGAATGGTCCTGACTAACATTAACCTATACCTTTCACAAATCACTTACCTCACAAAAACCTTCGTTACTCAAGCTACTGCAATACAGCGAGCGCCACTACTGCCAGCTAAATAAAAGATTCAAACTACGGAAGGCACTAACTACTGATAGGCATAGTTAGCAAATGAAAGATTTTAATAGAGAACAAACAATGTATTTACCTTCATAGTGTTGAAAAATCATAATATACATAGCAGTTCATGACATCCAGTCTTACAAATTTCCAAACTCCGCCATCTCTCTCCCCACATCCACCACTGCTGGCGGCTCACCTCCAACTGCGCAACGCTACGCGCTGTTCACATCCAGCTGCCGCTGCCCAACACTACAATGGCAGACAACAATGCAAACTAGCCACAGACTGCACACAGCACAGCCAGTGATTTTCATACAGAGCGCTACGTAACGTTGCCAATAAGAAAACAAACCGCCTACTTACAGCATCAAGTATAGACCTATTTTGAGGAAGCAAATTCTGAGAATATGCGTTTGGAGCACAGTTAGTGTTAGTGAAACATGGACTTCGGGAAAACATTAACAGAACTGAATCGAAGCATTTTTGATGTGCTGCTAAAAAGGCACGTTGAAAAGTAGGTGGACTTCTAAGGTAAGGAATGAGGAGGTTCTCAAGAGAATCTGCAAGAAAGAAAATAAGGAAAATATTAACGAGAAGGAGGGTCAGGTGGGTATGACATGTGTTAAGACAACAGGAAATGACTTCCATAGTACTAGAGGGAACTATAGGGCGTAAAAACGTTAGAGGAAGATATAGGTTGGAATAAATTCAGCAAATAATTGAGGAAGTAGGTTGCAAGTGTCACTTTGATATGTAAAGTTTGGCACAGGAGAGGAATTTGTGGTGCGCCGCATCGAAGCCGTCAGAGGACTACTGACGAAAAAATGGCAACGAACTCCTCAAGATGACATTCGACTTATATTGATTTTTATGATGGACATCGGTTACAAATGGAGTGCATGTTTAATCTTTCAGTATTCATTATGCGATGAACGTCTCCACGAAATTGTGATAAATACCGGCCGAGTTGGTGCTTCGTGGTGTAAGACATTCCACTGAAGTTTATGTAACAGTGACTATCTCTCTGTCTCTCTTCTCTCTTTCTCTCTCTCTCTCTCTTTCTCTCTCTCAAACACGCACACACACACACACACATACATACACACACACACACACACACACACACACACACACACACACACATACGCTGTCTGCCTCTGCCCTTCAGATAATAGAAATCCCGTGTTTTGCAGAGTGTCGTAAACGGATAATGTAAAGTATGGCCGACTTCGACAAAAACGCCGTCTTGCGGTCCCTGACAGTTGTACTTCCTCAAAGAAGGGAAACCGTGTTGAGTCTCCGTCGTTCGGCGGGAGATATTTCCTGCGGCGTTAAGTCCCTTGATAAATCCCACTCCTTCTGTCTCATTATGCCCGACATTTAATTCCGCAGCAGTAAGGACTTTATGTACGATGTAAACTGCGCTGCAAAAATACCGCCCATAAGCCACTCGCGCGCCTCCGCCCTACATTGCTTTTTATCTCTCGCTGGAAATTAGCGTAATGTTTCTTGATGTTTCCCTGGCCCGCGAAAATCCAGCAGCCGGGATTGCGAATCGTCTCTGCGCCCCCATAACGCTGTTTACGACAAGCAATAGGAGTAACGCCCCGCTCAAAGTACCCACCCGTTCCCTTTCCTTCCCTTCAACTCCCTCGCGCTGCCTTACATTGCGGACGCGTCTAAAGTGTATCGCCCCATTCCCTGCGATGGCCATATTCCCGGAAACGTCGCACTCAGCGCCATCTCAAAACATTTGTATTTCGTAGTAAGCTACTCTGAGGCTTCCACTGCCTTTAAGACGTAAGGAATAGTTTACTGTAAGGAAAGTTATTCTCTGAATGCGCGATGAACTCTTGAGCGAGGTGAAGTGCCCGTTAACCCGGCCATCCTGGTTCACCTCTTTCCATATTCTTGTAATTCACTTCAGCCGAGCTTCGCGATGGTACCTGCAAAAAGGGGATAGCTGGAACATACTGTCTAACGTTCCTTGAGTTAAAAGCTATTCTGCGTCTGCATTAACCTCCATATCGACTACGATACTGCAGTGCCCGTGTTCTTTGTAATTACGGTACAATGTTCCTTCGTATGTAATATATGAAACATCTTCGCAGTGGCGACTATGGACAGTCATCAGCTGTATAATGGAATGTCGATAAAGAAATTTTGTGCCACACCGGAACTCAAATCTGCACTTCCCGCTTATCAGGATCGGTCACCTTGCCATTAGGCTATGCGAGTATGGTTTACCAAATGTGGTTGTTTGTGTCTGGCCCTGAAACGTGCTCGGATAGCTTAACGGCAGGCGACCGCTCGCGCTGAGCGGGAAATCCGGGGTCGAGTCCCACGGCGGCACAAATTTTCCTTCTTGTCGTTCTATTATACAGCTGATGGTTGCCCATATTCGCAGCTGCGAATACATTTCATGTATTCCGAATCGATTGGTCATTTAGCCAAGTGTATAGTTTTCTTGTTGAGACCTTTTCTAGGAGAATAATGTAGCCTGTACACGTAAGTCGATTGATTTCATTAATACCCTCGCAGTGCACCGTATAAGCGACTGAGTTCGTTCTCACAGTTTTTATGTGGCCTTCATTATCACAAATACCCCACTCGCGAAGACTCGGGGCTGGCAACATGTTTCATGTGGATATAACTGTTTTGTTTCTGCTTTCTCCTTCTTCTACGAACTTTATGCTTATCCAGTAATTTTGTGAACACATTTGTGCGGTCGCCTTGGAAGACAAATTTCTGCCATTTTATATAGCACTATGAGAGCCGACGTTTCAAATCGACAGCCTTTAAAACAGCCGTTTTTTCGAGAATTTGTTGGCAGTGCTGATCGTTGCCTTGGTGGCGTTTCACCTGCTTTACCAATCACTATTGTTGTGCGCAAGACTCTGCTGCGTTCTCACGCTTCCTGTTAATTCTGAACTTAATGTCAACAGATATTAAGAAGACAGTGTTATGCGGTAATGGTTTGTTTCTCGCCAATAGAACCCGTTAAGTTCTAAAAGTTCTGGCCCTTGACTGGAAGAATCGTTAAAACAGTTTACGGATTGAGGTTAAACACAAAGAAAACTCGGTTCTGGGAGTGTGGACTTAAAATCAGTTGCATCATTGTCAAAGATAACCAAACACAGCTTGAAATACTTACGCTCTCTTATCAGTCCACATGACGAGACGCTTCCGACTGTTCGAGTACGGCTTAGTGCTTCGCAGCTGAAACGGTAGCGTCACTGGAGTGTTACGTGAAAAGAGTGTCCATTCGTCTTCATGGGGGAGTTCACATATCCGTCATGTTCCCTGTGTCTCTACACGGCTCGGAATGTTGGTCAGTGAGAGCAAAACAAGAATAGGCGTTGCTCGAATGTGAAATGAAAGTGGGTGTGACGGTGACCTCCATAAGAGAAACGCGCTTAGGTGATGTGGACCCCAGAAGAGGCGAAACCCCGGTGGTAGAAGCCTCTCAGTATTACGATCCAGGACCAAGCAATGGGTAAGGCCAATCTACAGGCCTCCAACCTGACGACGTGCTCGAAACAAACTTGGGTGGAAAGCAACCAAGCACGCAAGTCCCTTATCGATACGTGACACACACTATTGTTGTTGTTGATGTTGTTTTCTTCAGTCCGACAACTGGTTTTATGCAGCTCTCCATTCCACTCTGTACCAACGTCTTCACCTCTGAACCTTCCTACTTGTAATCAAGCATCTGTCTCCCTGTACAATATTTTTACCCTTTACACTTCCCTCCATTACCAAACTGATACTTTCTTGATACTTCAAGATGTTTCCTTACAGCGAGGCCCTTCTTTTAGTCAAGTTGTTCCATAAATTTCTCCAATTCGATTAGGTACCTTCTCATTCGTTATTCACTTTACCCATCAAATATTCAGTTTTCATCTGCAGCACAACATTTCAAAAGCCGCCGTACTTCTCTTTACTGAAATGCTTATCGTCGTACAAGGCTACACTCTGGACAAATACCTTCGGAAACGATTACCTAACATTTAAATTTATATTACAAGTTATCAAATTTCCTTTTTTCAGAAGTGCTTTACTTACTATTACGAATCTGCGCTTTATATTCTCTCTACTTCGGCCAACACCACTTCTTTTGCTGCCCAAACAGCAAAGCTCATCTACTATTGTGGTGTTTATTTGCTAACCTCATTCCCTCAGCGTCGCTTAGTTTAATTCCACTGCCTTCCATTACACTCCTTTTACTTTTTTAATGTTCATCTTATAATATCTTGTTAGCAGTTCTATTCAGCTGCTCTTCGAGGTCTTCACCCTCGCTGATAGAATTGCAGGGTTATCGATCAACTAAGCGTTTTATTTCTTCTCCTTCAACTTTAAATCCCTTTCCTAATTTCTTCTTAGTTTCCCTTACTGCTTGCTCAATGTATAAATTGAATTATATCGGAGATGAGCTTCTACTATTGTGGTGTTTATTTGCTAACCTCATTCCCTCAGCGTCGCCTAGTTTAATTCCACTGCCTTCCATCACGCTCCTTTTACTTTTTTAATGTTCATCTTATAATATCTTGTTAGCAGTTCTATTCAGCTGCTCTTCCAGGTCTTCACCCTCGCTGATAGAATTGCAGGGTTATCGATCAACTAAGCGTTTTATTTCTTCTCCTTCAACTTTAAATCCCTTTCCTAATTTCTTCTTAGTTTCCCTTACTGCTTGCTCAATGTATAAATTGAATTATATCGGAGATGAGCTTCTACTATTGTGGTGTTTATTTGCTAACCTCATTCCCTCAGCGTCGCTTAGTTTAATTCCACTGCCTTCCATCACGCTCCTTTTACTTTTTTAATGTTCATCTTATAATATCTTGTTAGCAGTTCTATTCAGCTGCTCTTCCAGGTCTTCACCCTCGCTGATAGAATTGCAGGGTTATCGATCAACTAAGCGTTTTATTTCTTCTCCTTCAACTTTAAATCCCTTTCCTAATTTCTTCTGAGTTTCCCTTACTGCTTGCTCAATGTATAAATTGAATTATATCGGAGATGAGCTTCAATACCGTTTCAATCCCTTCTCTACTACTGCTTCGCCTTCCTTCGACTGCAGTCTGGTTCTGTACAAGTGTAAACACTCATTCGTTTCCTGTATTTTACGCCTGTTACTTCAGAATTGCAGGGTATTCCAGTAAACATTGACAATTCTTTCTGAAAAAATCTACGAATGTTACAATCGTAGCAATAACAAGTACTAGCAAGAACGACACCTTTCTGTTAAGTTTTCGAGGAGCCGTTCCCCTGGAAAGGCACAGTTTCGTAAAACGCAACTTGTGATACGGAAAAAAAACAAATACCCGAATCCTTTATCACCAATATGACGTTTCCCGTCATTTTGTTACAACAGAACATACCGAAAACGACGCATTGTCAAGAGATTATCAATGTGCTGGATCTTAGAAACAGTATTTATCCATTCGATGGTAGGTATATTCATAGGATGGTACTTAAAACAAAAAAATCCAACAAATATGACTTTTAACTGCAAGTAATGTAATCCAATCTGGCATCTTCTAAGTTCTGCTTGTTTCGAGGTAGGTGAATTTTCACCTGTTTCTCCGTGTTCGTCTCCACGAAACAAAAATGTGACTTGTCTTACTAAGTCTTTCAGGGAATGCTGTGCGGGCTGACGACATCCCACTCTGTGACATCACAAAACTCTACCCGTTACACGTCTACGAACAGTTTCACGTCTCCTTTGAGGACTGCTTAAGAGTGTGTGGATTGTATCTGTAGTCGAGAGTGTGTTTTCGCACCACGCTATACTAAAGCTCCGAGGTACGGAAGAAAAGGAAAATTTCAACGGGCTCACACTCGTGCAGCCGTTATGCAGTAACAAACGGTCAAGTTTAATTAAAATCACTTTAAAACTTTTCCGAACACTCGCTACCAATTCATCGTTCATCCGCACACTCGCCTCCCGCGGCCCCTGCCGAATGCTCAGTACCCCGCATTCCAATTTGCCAGTTCCTGAGTTAGTCTTTCTTCCCTCTCTAGTAGTACTGCCCGTTCCAAGAGCCCAACACTACACTTGCACTCGCTCAGCGAGGGAGGGATTAGAGACTGAACTGTCACAACTCTGATACCTGCCAATAACACAGTCTGTTCAAAATTGCTTTAGGATTGACAGCTACGAAGTTGCGGGGTGAGGCTCGTGTCAGAGGCACGGTAAGGATTCAGTCAGTCCCACGAGACCTGTTGCTGCAGTAACCACGCGTAGTTCCTAAGTCTTTACCCTCACCACCAAAACACTTCCCGCTTGCACGATGCCGCAGTTTCAGCTTGTTGTCCTGTGGGATAGTTCGTTGCTCACTGAGATTTTGCTTGCTTTCGTTGCTCACAGTTGCTTGGTTAACATTTTGTCTGTAACTAAGGTTGTTTGATGTGTGTAATGTGATACTGGACATCTCAGAAGCAGCTTCGTCAAATGCTCTCCAATGAAAATGTTCTAAATTGCTCTCCTGGCCAGAGGATTGTTCAATGAGCGCAGTCAAGGAACACAGTGATTTCGTGACGATATCACAGACTTTAGGAGAAAGGTAACTATATCAATCTGAGGTAAGTGGCCTTGGTCTGGAAAAGACCAAGTCGGTGGTTATATCTCTGACAGTGGAGTAGTTTTGCTAAGATTGCAGGCAACGCAACTTCTAGAAGTAAATAAAGAAAACGAACCACAACAGCCGTATCATCAAGAAAATTTACTTCAAACAACTAGTTTCGGTGCAACACTTACGCCATCTTCAGGTCCACTATAAATCAAAAAATACTTTCATTCCTTAGCCCATGTATCCTAGAAGCCATACATTAGGAGTTGTCGTGGACTTCACACATCAGGAGGGTATATTCTACAACTTGTTGACAGGGGTAGCAACATGTTGTACACACTCCGACGTATGCAATCCAAGAAAATTCGTACTGTATCGACCAAGGAATGACAGTACGCCATTTTCAGATCTACTAGAAACCAATAGAGTAGGTGTCGGGCCTAAACTAGTCGTTTAAAATAACCTTCTTTGATGATACGTCTGTGTTGGTTCGTTCTCTTTGTATCACCAGCCGCTGTCCCACGTCCGCGAAAACTATGGACTGCCAAAAATTGAACTTTCGTAGGTAGTGATATGGACCAGAACAAGGAGAAAATTCCTAGTAAACATGGGCTCTAAAATGTGTACTTGAAGATATATGAACATTCCTTCGTCTTCGATACTCTGAAACACATCTCTTCTACTGCAAGATCTTTGGTACCCATGTTTTCGGAGCAGTTAGTATGAAGCAAAAACAAAAAAAAGTCCGGTAAATTCTGGCTTTGTAACGCATACCTTAAGAGCTACGGGCACTTGTTCAGTGAAAGAGATTTTGTTTCTCAGTAGCAAAGATGGACAAGCGCTCATTGTGAAACACCCTGTAGTTGCTTTTTGTCACACAATGCGGTAGAGAGAATGGGGAGTTGCCTGCTCGCTCTTAATTTTGCAGGTATATGATGGAGAGAAGTGCATGGCTGCGACCTATCTCCAGAGATCAGCACCGGAGAGAGTACGAAACAAATTTTGCGGGTTGCGTACTGTACTAGTTAAGTCGCCGCCGTTACTCACAAGGGAACCTCCCCATCGCACCCCCCTCAGATTTAGTTATAAGTTGGCACAGTGGATAGGGCTTGAAAAACTGAACACAGATCAATTGAGAAAACAGGAAGAAGTTGTGTGGAACTGTGAAAAAATAAGCAAAATATACAAACTGAGTAGTTCATGGGAAGATAGGCAACAACAAGGACACTGGGGCCGCAGGAGCGCCGTGGTCTCGTGGTAACGTGAGCAGCTGCGGAACGGAAGGTCCTTGGTTCAAATCTTCCATCGAGTGAAAAGTTTAATTTTTTATTTTCAGTTTATGTGACAAACTCTTATGTTTTCATCACTTTTTGGGAGTGATTATCACATTCACAAGAAAACCTAAATCGGGCAAGGTAGAAGAATCTTTTTACCCATTCGCCAAGTGTACAAGTTAGGTGGGTCGACAACATATTCCTGTCATGTGACGCACATGCCGTCACCAGTGTCGTACAGAATATATCAGATGTGTTTTCCTGTGGAGGAATCGGTTGACCTATGACCTTGCGATCATATCTTGTCGGTTCCCATTGGAGAGGCACGTCCTTTCGTCTACTAATCGCACGGTTTTGCGATGCGGTCGCAAAACACAGACACTAAACTTATTACAGTGAACAGAGACGTCAATGAACGAACGGACAGATAATAACCATGCAAAAATAAAGGAAGTAAGATTTTCACTCGAGGGAAGACTTGAACCAAGGACCTTTCCTTCTGTAGCTGCTCACGCTACCACGAGACCACGGCGATCCTGAGCTGACAGTGTCAATGATGTTGCATACGTCGCCCATGAACTACTCAGTTCACAAATGAAAGCGACTTATTAATTCTGCAGCTCTTTTCTGCAAATAAGTATCAATATGGCTAACTATGGAGCCACACAAAATATTACGTCCTTCTAGGACAATGAATGACATGAGAGTGTAGATGCCTACTGGCTGCGACAAGAGAGCGGTGTTAATTACTTTATTTTGCTTTCTCTTGTCTTAAAAAAATCGATACATATAATCTAAGTTGAGTAAATTAAATATCGTCTGCGCTCGAGTTCAAATGGTTCCTTAAAGTATTCTCCAGAACCTCACTGACTCTCTTACTGCACCCCTCAGAACTGTCCGCGCTGCAAAAGTAGGTTACTCAGGCTCACATTAATACGGTTGTACAGCGAATACACACACACATATATGTAGATATAAGCGAATAGAGTCTCTGAACACGTGGGGACGGCGAGTTCGGAAAGGACATCATAGGACTCGAAAGGAATTTTAAACGGAGTATGTGGACCTCATTTATGATCTGTGGTGCCTTCTCTCACACTTCTAACCATCAGCCCTGCCTTTGCACCCTGTGACGCTCCCAGAACACAATTTCTCCCTTAACCCGGATCTACTGCACTTAGATATGGTTCAAATGGCTCTGAGCACCATGGGACTTAACATCTGTGGTCATTAGTCCCCTAGAACTTAGAACTACTTAAACCTAACTAACCTAAGGACATCACAAACATCCATGCCCGAGGCAGGATTCGAACCTGCGACCGTAGCAGTCGCGCGGTTCCGGACTGAGCGCCTAGAACCGCTAGACCACCACGGCCGGCGCACTTAGATATGGTACAAGCATGTAGCTAATATTCATTCATATCCTACGTTGTTTGACAGTATACAACATGTTGTGACTTGGCAAGACAGCCAAGCTACTAGGAGGTGAAGCCGAAAGGGACGCGTTTAAGCTCACGCAGGCTGACGTGAGGTCTGGAACAGTTAAAGGAGTTGAATCTAGTAAACAAAGTATGTAGCTGTTGGAATACGTAACTTTAATCCATAATTGGTGAACATCGGTCTGACGGTACATGCATCACCAGATAAATAGCAATTGATAATGGCGCCTTGCTGGGTCGTAGCAATTGACGTAGCTGAAGGCTATGCTAACTATCGTCTCGGCAAATGAGAGCGTAATTCGTCAGTGATCCATCGCTAGCAAAGTCTGCTGTACAACTGGGGCGAGTGCTAGGACGTCTCTCTAGACCTACCGTGTGGCGGCGCTCGGTCTGCAATCACTGACAGTGGCGACACGCGGTTCCGACGTATACTAACGGACCGCGTCCGATTTAAAGGCTACCACATAGCAAGTGTGGTGTCTGGCGGTGACACCACACAACATACATTAATTTTGTATCATTAACACACTATTTTTAGTACTCTGCGATTTTTTCCACCCCCTGCAACGTGAAAACTACTACTCTTACAAGGGAACCTCCCCATCGCACCCCCCTCAGATTTAGTTATAAGTTGGCACAGTGGATAGGCCTTGAAAAAATGAACCCAGATCAATTGAGAAAACAGGAAGAAGTTGTGTGGAACTGTGAAAAAATAAGCAAAATATACAAATTGAGCAGTTCATGGTAAGATAGGCAACATTAAAGACACTGGGACCGCAGCAGCGCCGTGGTCTCGTGGTAACGTGAGCAGCTGCGGAACGCAAGGTCCTTGGTTCAAATCTTCCATCGAGTGAAAACTTTGATTTTTTTTATTTTCAGTTTATGTGACAAACTCTTATGTTTTCATCACTTTTTTGGGAGTGATTATTACATCCACAAGAAAACCTAAATCTGGCAAGGTAGAAGAATCTTTTTACCCATTCGCCACGTGTACAAGTTAGGTGGGTCGACAACATATTCCTGTCATATGACGCACATGCCGTCACCAGTGTCGTATAGAATATATCAGATGTGTTTTCCTGTGGAGGAATCGGTTGACCTATGACCTTGCGATCAAATGTTTTCGGTTCCGATTGGAGAGGCACGTCCTTTCGTCTACTAATCGCACGGTTATGCGATGCGGTCGCAAAACACAGACACTAAACTTATTACAGTGAACAGAGACGTCAATGAACGAACGGACAGATAATAACTATGCAAAATTAAAGAAAGTAAAATTTTTACTCGTGGGAAGACTTTAACCAAGGACCTCTCCTTCTGCAGCTGTTCACTCTACCACGGGACCACGGCGCTCTTGAGCTTACGTTCTCCTTTATGTTGCCTATGTGGCCAAGACTGATGACCAGTTTGTATATTTTGCTTCTTTTTTCACAGTTCCACACAACTTCTTCCTGTTTTCTCAATTGATCTGTGTTCAGTTTATCAAGGCCTATCCACTGTGCCAACTTATAACTAAATCTGAGGGGGGTGCGATGGGGAGGTTCCCTTGTTAGGGGAAAAATGAATCACACCTTTTCTGTAGGAAATTTCATGTAGTTTAATTTTGTATTGGAAGACATTTTCGCTGAAAGCTAGTTTTTGAAGCAGTCAAGAAAAATATAAAGAAGTGACCGCTTGCCATAATGCTCACGCCCCACCGGACAGGATTTTTAATGTTATTCATTGTCCCCTCCCCGTCCTTGCCACTGCACAAAAATGTGCAACTACACCAAGTCTTCCCCTTAATGTTCCTTCGTTCAGTGGAACCATTCTCTCGTTGTTGGAAAGATGCCTACTATGGCAAACTGAAGTCAGGTGATCCCTGGATTCAGCGTGAAAATATCGAAGGAAGTGGTACATTTTAAAAGGTGGAGCTTGTAGAACTGGAATCTCCCCAAACGTCGTTGTTCACCACATTCAAATTATCGAACTGACAAAAACATTGACTCATTACGCTGTCACCCTATAGCGGCCATTTCAAACCAATATACTGTACCTGATATACACTCAAATTAAGGGGAACGTTAGCCGTCGAGGTATTCGTGCGTTACCATTATTCCCCTTTCTTCAAAATACGTAAGTTGCCTCACCTCGATAAACAGTTGCAATTTTTTTGTTATACCACAATAAGTAGATTGTTAAATCAGAAAACCTAATTGCAGGGTGACTATAAACCTAGCTCTCTGTTTCTCTCGGTGAGATCAAAAGGGCGACTGCTAAGGGTCTGATACAAGAGCGCAGCATCACATTGAATTATCTCGTGGTAGACGCCTACAACACAGTTTCGGTTTCGAAATGGCTGGCTCTGAGCACCATGGGACTTAACATCTATGGTCATCAGCCCCCTAGAACTTAGAACTACTTAAACCTAACTAACCTAAGGACAGCACACAACACCCAGCCATTCGGTTTCGAGGAGATGTATACAACAGGTATTATTAAGATTTATTTTCCTTAATGCTTTCGCCTGAATTAATAAGACAACAATTTCTCGCATGTCGGTAATTTAGATAACGTCGTCAGTAAATCTATTTTCGTAAACTTACGAATATAATCTTAAATATATTTTGCCGCAAATAAAAGTAAAATGAAAAACTAAAGTAACTCTTTCACAAGACAATGATGCCACTTTAATCTTGACACGTAGAATAATTTGAGAGGTTGAGTGAGTTGAACGAAATTGTGCTGAGCGTCACAGCTCAGGGCGTCCATGGTCCTGCGCATTTTCGCTCTTATCAGTACTTTATACGACGAGGATTCAATAAGTAATGCGACACATTTTTCTGTGTCAATTTTAGTTGAAAAAACACGGATTTTTTGTGGGACATCATGGAATAATTCTGCTTTAGGCCCAATAGTTTCGTGAAGCTACGACACTTGGCGGCGCTGTAAGTAGCCTTCAAGATGGTGTCTGAAAAGGAGGTGCGTTACAGGCAGAGAGCTGTCACTGAGTTTCTTTTGACGGAAAACCAGAGCGCCGCAGATACTCACAGGCGCTTGCTGAATGTCTACGGACACCTGAGAGTGAAGAAAAAGAACAGTAAGTTGTTGCGCGAGCCGTCTGCCATCATAGCAACATGGTCGTGCATACCTGTCCGATCTTCCGCGCACCGGGCGGCCACACACAGCTGACTCCTGAAATACTGGAACGTGCGGACTCTCTCACCTGAGGTGATCGAGAGGTCACAATCAAACACATCGCTGTTCACCTGGACGTCTCTGATGTTAATGCTGACACAGTTGTCCACCAGTCAGGGTACTCAAAGGTGTCTGCCCGCTGCATTCTTCGCCGCCTAACAGAACATCATACAGAGCAACGACGAACCACCTGTACGGAATTGATTGCATATGACGATGCTGAGAGCGACAGTTATTTATCGAACATCGTCACTTGTGATGAAACGCGCGTTCATCACTTCGCACCACAAACAAAAGAGCAATCCACCTTTTCTCCCAAGAAAAAGTTTAAGGCTGCACCCACAATCGGTAAAGTCATGGCGAATGTCTTTTGGAGTATTCTAATTTATGTATTGCCTCATGGTGCAACGATCAGCTATCTAGTGTATTGTGCTACCTTCAGAAAAATGAAGAAACTACTTCTCCGTTTCCGTCGCCACAACCCCTTCAGCACGGATTTCGTACCTTCCGACCTCTGTTTCTTTGGCCGAATGAAGTATGCACTTCGCGAGAAGCAGTACCCATTGTACATGGATGAAGGGGAGGTTACTGATGCAGGAAGACATTGGCTCCGACGTTGACTAGTAGACTTAGTAGAGTGGTACCATGCGGGCATACAGGCCTGCCCCCCCCCACCCCACCCACCACTCCGCCCCTTCCCTCCCCCCCTTAAGCGACGGTAAGGGCGTCGCATTAAACGGACATTATTTATTGGAATCCTAGATAATACCAATCTGCTTTCAGAAAAAAAAGTGCTTCATTATACACTACTGGCCATAAAATGGCTACACCAAGAAGAAATGCAGATGATAAACGGGTATTCATTGGACAAATATATTACACTAGAACTGACATGTGATTACATTTTCACGCAATTTGGGTGCATAGATCCTGAGAAATCAGTACCCAGTACAACCACCCCCGGCCGTAATAACGGCCTTGATACACCTTGGCATTGAGTCAAACAGAGCTTGGATGGCGTGTACAGGTACAGCTGCCCATGCAGCTTCAACACGATACCACAGTTCATCAAGAGTAGTGCCTGGTGTATAGTAACGAGCCAGTTGCTTGGCCGCCATTGACAAGACGTTTTCAATTGGTGAGAGATCTGGAGAATGTGCTGGCCAGGGCAGCAGTCGAACATTTTCTGTATCAAGAAAGGCCCGTACAGGACCTGCAACATGCGGTCGTGCATTATCCTGCTGAAATGTAGGGTTTCGCAGAGATCGAATGAAGGGTAGAGCCACGTGTCGTGTTGTTGTTGTGTTGTTGTGGTCTTCAGTCCTGAGACTGGTTTGATGCACCTCTCCATGCTACTCTATCCTGTGCAAGCTTCTTCATCTCCCAGTACCTACTGCAACCTACATCCTTCTGAATCTGCTTAGTGTATTCATCTCTTGGTCTCCCCCTATGATTTTTACCCTCCACGCTGCCCTCAAATACTAAATTGGTGATCCCTTGATGCCTCGGAACATGTCCTACCAACCGATCCCTTCTTCTGGTCAAGTTGTGCCACAAACTTCTCTTCTCCCCAATCCTATTCAATACTTCCTCATTAGTTATGTGATCTACCCATCTAATCTTCAGCATTCTTCTGTAGCACCACATTTCAAAAGCTTCTATTCTCTTCTTGTCCAAACTATTTACCGTCCATGTTTCACTTCCATACATGGCTACACTCCATACAAATACTTTCAGAAATAACTTCCTGACACTTAAATCTATACTCGATGTTAACAAATTTCTCCTCTTCAGAAACGCTTTCCTTGCCATTGCCAGTCTACATTTTATATCCTCTCTACTTCGTCCATCATCAGTTATTTTGCTCCCCAAATAGCAAAACTCCTTTACTACTTTAAGTGTCTCATTTCCTAATCTAATTCCCTCAGCATCACCCGACTTAACTCGACTACATTCCATTCTCTTCGTTTTGCTTTTGTTGATGTTCATCTTATATCCTCCCTTCAAGACACCATCCATTCCGTTCAACTGCTCTTCCAAGTCCTTTGCTGTCTCTGACAGAATTACAATGTCATCGGCGAACCTCAAAGTTTTTACTTCTTCTCCATGAATTTTAATACCTGCTCCAAATTTTTCCTTTGTTTCCTTTACTGCTTGCTCAATATAGAGATTGAATAACATCGGGGAGAGGCTACAACCCTGTCTTACTCCCTTCCCAACCACTGCTTCCCTTTCATGTCCCTCAACTCTTATAACTGCCATCTGGTTTCTGTACAAGTTGTAAATAGCCTTTCGCTACATCTACATCTACATCGATACTCCGCAAGCCACCCAACGGTGTGTGGCGGAGGGCACTTTACGTGCCACTGTCATTACCTCCCTTTCCTGTTCCAGTCGCGTATGGTTCGCGGGAAGAACGACTGTCTGAAAGCCTCCGTGCGCGCTCTAATCTCTCTAATTTTACATTCGTGATCTCCTCGGGAAGTATAAGTAGGGGGAAGCAATATATTCGATACCTCATCCAGAAACGCACCCTCTCGAAACCTGGCGAGCAAGCTACACCGCGATGCAGAGCGCCTCTCTTGCAGAGTCTGCCACTTGAGTTCATTAAACATCTCCGTAACGCTATCACGGTTACCAAATAACCCAGTGACGAATCGCGCCGCTCTTCTTTGGATCTTCTCTATCTCCTCCGTCAACCCGACCTGGTACGGATCCCACACTGATGAGCAATACTCAAGTATAGGTCGAACGAGTGTTTTGTAAGCCACCTCCTTTGTTGATGGACTACATTTTCTAAGCACTCTCCCAATGAATCTCAACCTGGTACCCGCCTTACCAACAATTAGTTTTATATGATCATTCCACTTCAAATCGTTCCGTACGCATACTCCCAGATATTTTACATAAGTAACTGCTACCAGTGTTTGTTCCGCTATCATATAATCATACAATAAGGGATCCTTCTTTCTATGTATTCGCAATACATTACATTTTCGCTCCCTGTATTTTACCCCTGCCACCTTTAGAATTTGAAAGAGAGTGTTCCAGTCAACATTGTCAAAAGCTTTCTCTAAGTCTACAAATGCTAGAAACGTAGATTTGCCTTTCCTTAATCTTTCTTCTAAGATAAGTCGTAAGGTCAGTATTGCCTCACGTGTTCCAGTATTTCTACGGAATCCAAACTGATCTTCCCCGAGGTCAGCTTCTACTAGTTTTTCCATTCGTCTGTAAAGAATTCGTGTTAGTACTTTGCAGCTGTGGCTTATTAAACTGATTGTTCGGTAATTTTCACATCTGTCAACACCTGCTTTCTTTGGGATTGGAATTATTATATTCTTCTTGAAGTCTGAGGGTATTTCGCCTGTTTCATACATCTTGCTCACCAGATGGTAGAGTTTTGTCAGGACTAGCTCTCCCAAGGCCGTCAGTAGTTCCAATGGAATGTTGTCTACTCCGGGGGCCTTGTTTCGACTCAGGTCTTTCAGTGCTCTGTCAAACTCTTCACGCAGTATCGTATCTCCCATTTCATCTTCATCTACATCCTCTTCCATTTCCATAATATTCTCCTCAAGTACATCGCCCTTGTATAGACCCTCTATATACTCCTTCCACCTTTCTGCTTTCCCTTCTTTGCTTAGAACTGGGTTTCCATCTGAGCTCTTGATGTTCATACATGTGGTTCTCTTATCTCCAAAGGTCTCTTTAATTTTCCTGTAGGCAGTATCTATCTTACCCCTAGTGAGATAAGCCTCTACATCCTTACATTTGTCCTCTAGCCATCCCTGCTTAGCCATTTTGCACTTCCTGTCGATCTCATTTTTGAGACGTTTGTATTCCTTTTTGCCTGCTTCATTTACTGCATTTTTATATTTTCTTCTTTCATCAATTAAATTCAATATTTCTTCTGTTACCCAAGGATTTCTACTAACCCTCATCTTTTTACCTACTTGATCCTCTGCTGCCTTCACTACTTCATCACTCAGAGCTACCCATTTTTCTTCTACTGTATTTCTTTCCCCCATTCCTTTCAATTGTTCCCTTATGCTCTCCCTGAAACTCTGTACAACCTCTGGTTCTTTCAGTTTATCCAGGTCCCATCTCCTTAAATTCCCACCTTTTTGCAGTTTCTTCAGTTTTAATCTACAGGTCATAACCAATAGATTGTGGTCAGAGTCCACATCTGCCCCTGGAAATGTCTTACAATTTAAAACCTGGTTCCTAAATCTCTGTCTTACCATTATATAATCTATCTGATACCTTTTAGTATCTCCAGGGTTCTTCCATGTATACAACCTTCTATCATGATTCTTAAACCAAGTGTTAGCTATGATTAAGTTGTGCTCTGTGCAAAATTCTATCAGGCGGCTTCCTCTTTCGTTTCTTAGCCCCAATCCATATTCACCTACTACGTTTCCTTCTCTCCCTTTTCCTACACTCGAATTCCAGTCACCCATGACTATTAAATTTTCGTCTCCCTTCACTATCTGAATAATTTCTTTTATTTCATCATACATTTCTTCAATTTCTTCGTCATCTGCAGAGCTAGTTGGCATATAAACTTGTACTACTGTAGTAGGGGTGAGCTTCGTATCTATCTTAGCCACAATAATGCGTTCACTACGCTGTTTGTAGTAGCTTACCCAAATTCCTATTTTCCTATTCATTATTAAACCTACTCCTGCATTACCCCTATTTGACTTTGTGTTTATAACCCTGTAGTCACCTGACCAGAAGTCTTGTTCCTCCTGCCACCGAACTTCACTAATTCCCACAATATCAAACTTTAACCTATCCATTTCCCTTTTTAAATTTTCTAACCTACCTGCCCGATTAAGGGATCTGACATTCCACGCTCCGATCCGTAGAACGCCAGTTTTCTTTCTCCTGATAACGACATCCTCTTGAGTAGTCCCCGCCCGGAGATCCGAATGGGGAACTATTTTACCTCCGGAATATTTTACCCAAGAGGACGCCATCATCATTTAATCATACAGTAAAGCTGCATGCCCTCGGGAAAAATTACGGCCGTAGTTTCCCCTTGCTTTCAGCCGTTCGCAGTACCAGCACAGCAAGGCCGTTTTGGTTATTGTTACAAGGCCAGATCAGTCAATCATCCAGACTGTTGCCCTTGCAACTACTGAAAAGGCTGCTGCCCCTCTTCAGGAACCACACGTTTGTCTGGCCTCTCAACAGATACCCCTCCGTTGTGGTTGAACCTACGGTACGGCTATCTGTATCGCTGAGGCACGCAAGCCTCCCCACCAACGGCAAGGTCCATGGTTCATGGGGGAGGGGGGGGGGCACGTGTCGTAACACATATGAAATGTAACGTCCACTGCTCAAAGTGCCGTCAATGCGAGCAAGAGGTGACCGAGACGTGTAACCAATGGCACCCCATACCATCACGTCGGGTGATACGCCAGTACGGCGATGACGAATACACGCTTCCAATGTGCGTTCAGCGCGATGTCGCTAAACACGGATGCGACCATTATGACGCTGGATTCATCCGAAAAAATGACGTTTTGTCATTCGTGCACACAGGTTCGTCGTTGAGTACACCATCGCAGGCGCTCCTGTCTGTGATGCAGCGTCAAGGGTAACCGCAGCCATGGTCTCCGAGCTGATAGTCCATGCTGTTGCAAACGTCGTCGAACTGTTCGTGCAGATGGTTGTTGTCTTGCAGACGTCCCCATCTGTTGACTCAGGGATCGAGACGTGGCTGCACGATCCGTTACAGCCGTGCGGATGAGATGCCTGTCATCTCGACTGCTAGTGAAACGAGGCCGTTGGGATCCAGCACGGCGTTCCGTATTACCCTCCTAAACCCACCGATTTCATATTCTGCTAACAGTCATTGGATCTCGACCAACGAGAATAGCAATGTCACGATACGATAAACCGCAATTTCGATAGGCTACAATCTGACCTTTACCAAAGTCGGAAACGTGATGGTACGCATTTCTCCTCCTTACACGAGGCATCACAACAACGTTTCGCCAGGCAACGCCGGTCAACTGCTGTTTGCGTGTGAGAAATCGGTTGGAAACTTCCCTCATGTCAGCGCGTTGTAGGTGTCGCCACCGGCGCCAACCTCGTGTAAATGCTCTGAAAAGTTAATCATTTGCATATCACAGCATCTTCTTCCTGTTGGTTAAATTTCGCGTCTGTAGAACGTCATCTTCGTGGTGTAGCAATTTTAATGGCCAGTAGTGTACTTATTGAACGACCCTCGTAGCAGCTATCGTTTCGAATAATCCAAGTAACGATTTATTATATTTCCAATATTTAACGAAAACTACGGACGCATGATTCAGTTGTAACGCGCGAGTGTCAACAGGGCATCAACTGAACGAATGACGTGCGTGCGAGAGCGGCAGAGCGAGTGCACGAAAACATTTGCGACGCTTCGCCAACGTTGGAAGAGCACCGTTCGCTGTACCTTTACTTCCTATCGCGCTCTTTTCGCGATTCCGCTTTTTTGTTTATAAAAACTGTTTAAATGCAGTTATTACTGAATCAGTGGAACGAATAGCGCCTGCCAAAAGTGAAACTCAGCAGTATTCTGCTAAACTGGATAAAAGTGAAGTGAGATTGTAACCATCCTACTACTGCGAATACAGATTAAAATTTTATTTTTGTTTGAGTATTGCTTCAGCTTAAAAGCGAACCGTGCCACAAATTTGAATGCGGCAACAGAATAATAAAATGCTATAAAATTTGGCTTATCTCGACTGTTTACTTCTCGCCGAAAATGTATTTCAATATTTGCTTACTGCAGCCAGCAACGCACTGGACTTTAGTGAAAAGGACAAATGGTAATCTGATTAAAAAGTCATATTCAAAATTTTGCAATAATGACTTTGTTCTAGTAAATTCCAAGCCATTTTTGCAAAAAAGTCTAGTAAATTACATCCAGGACTAAATATTACACTCACCAACAACTTGAAAGTAATGTTGACACTTGTTTGGCGGACACAATCAACGTAGTGTAAATAAAGACGTACCGATGGAAGATTTTCAGTGGGTTACTAATATAGTACATAAACTTACAATTAAAAATTTCGAGTTCACGATAGACACTGTAATATGGTTTCGAAAATTCTGCAACATGTCTGACATAATAACAATTTTGGTAAGAGTCCACCTTCAAAAGTAAGATTAACAAAATACATCTAGAAAACAGTTATATTTGAATTATTTTCAATCACATTTTAATTATATAATTACTTTATTTACAAACCTTTTTACAGAATGTTAAATAAATGATAAGCAATTTATTACAATTCCTTCATAGCTTTATAACACATATTTTAAGCTGATTCGTTGTTATCCAGTAATCTTCTCGAAGTTTCTGAATAGTAATTTTACTTAAAATAATTGTGTTAGGTGCAAATGGTTCAAATGGTTCTGAGCACTATGGGACTTAAAATCGGTGGTCATCAGTCCCGTAGAACTTAGAACTATTTAAACCTAAGTAACGTAAGGACATCACACACATCAATGCCCGAGGCAGGTTTCGAACCTGCGACCGTAGCGGTCACGGGGTTCCAGACTGAAGCGCCTAGAACCGCACGGCCACACCGGCCGGCAATTGTATTAGGAAAGCCAAATAACATTCGTTACAAAGCTAACAGTACTTATAGTATCATTGAGCAGTGAAACACGAGAGACAAATATGGACAGAGATTATATGTTATTACAATGTCTGCAGTTTTGTATCGGCTACTACATTAAGAATATGAATCGTGTTCTATATTAGAGGATGTTACAAAAAAGTGTGAGCGAACTTTCAGGAAACGTTACGTACTACTACATATGGGCAAGTTGTTGTTTAACGTTGTTATCAACATTCTTGAAAATTACTTTACCATTTCTTCACAATGTTCTAATAAAGGTTGGGATTCACATAGATTACATATTTGTATTCCAAATTTTTAATGTATATGGAATACAAATATTTATATGTATATACAGCGTGAATCACCTAGATTTGCACTGGAAATATTGCGGAAATGGGAAGTGCTACAAATATGCGGTTTTCTCAGAATGTATTGGTATCTGGGGGTTAAATTGTTATCTCGTCAACAGATTCTAATAACACTTTTTTTGAGTCATCAATCTTCTGGCTGGGTTGATGTGGCCCACCACTAATTCCTCTCTTGTGCCAACCTCTTCACCTCAGATTAACACTTGCAACCTACATCTTCAATTATTAGCTCAGTATCGGTTGGACCGTCAGAAACTGAGCCACTCGAGTTCCTGCTGCTAGTAAGGCGAGTAACCGTTACGTTTATGACATATTTTTACGAGTGTCAAAAAGGAGCGACTTCATAAATGGATAGGCACTTTGATTGCTGTCTACATATGCGAGGTGAGTTGGTGACCCTTCGCTCACAGCTCCAGGCAGTGTTGCCTTCCGTCACACAGCTTGAGGCTGCTGCCAAGGATCATCACTGTGGGGGGGGGGGGGGGGGGACGCGGCGATGCGAGGGATGTCGATCACGACCCACGTGTCTCCAAGAGGTTGACCACTCACCCGTAGTCGAGTAGGAAATCATTCCAAACCCAAGACTGCGATTAATTTGGCAGAACACTTTTTCACTTAAGGCCCCATGTCCTGTGGATACACGTTAACTGTCTTGAATGCAGTGGTTTCCATTGCTTTCTGCATTCTCATGTCGTTGATCATTGCTGATTCTTCCGCCTTTAGGGGCAGTTACCCATGCCAAAGACAAGGGAGTGCCCTAAACCTCCACGCACTCCTTCGCCCTCTCTGACGAGGCCATTGGCAGTATCATGGCGACTTCTTATGCCGGAAGTCTTTCAGCTCCCAGTGCTGATTATTAATCAAAGTTTAAGAGGTGGTGGGTTTCGAACCCGGGACCGAAACGTTTTGATTACTAATCAGAGACGCAACCCCTAGACCATAATACTCAGAAAGTGTATTTTTTGTACAATCGTACACTTATTTAAATGAATCAATGCCTTTTGATATTAATAAATTAAACGTAGGGTAAACCAGAAAGTAAGTTGTGTTCGTTGCAGAACTCTAGTGCCAGTCGGCTAAGATATAACGTATGTTGAAAAGTTTCAACACTGACAGTTGTGAAATACAACCTGCGTAGTTGCTGGTTATGATTGTGAGTTAACGAGCATTGCGCTCTCATTTAAATATATAGTCGAAAGAGTCAGCCTACAAGAATTGTGAAACTAACCCTGTCGTCCAGGACTGTGTGCCACAAAGGGCGCAGATTCACCTCGAGGCGGGGAAACCCACAGGCGTCTATTGTGATCCCAATAAAACTTGAATATTGCTCATATCTATAATAGTTTAGGATTTGCTGTCAAAGTGAAATTAACAGGTTTTGTAACAGAGACCTGAATACTAAAGTCTGAACTCTTTGGTCGACCTTATCGATCGACATTTCGTATAGAAGCACATCATTAAAATGGCAAATGTTGTAAATTACAACTCCGTAACTTTATTTGTTTAAAAGATATAGTAAATTTAAGTTATCAGTATTTTCAGTTAAGCATCAGATCATAGTTTCCCCCACACAAAACACATTGAACGATGGCAGCATGACACCCTATTGAATCATTAGATAATAGAATATTTGTTGTAAATTTAAGTGCGTAATACTTACTTTTGTTCTTTATTTATTTATCAGAAAGTAAAGTGGTGCAAGGCAACTGACCGTGGCATTCAAAGCTAAGAACGAAATTGTATTCGTTTTATGTAAAAGAATTTAGTGTTTATTATGTAATGGATATTATTGTTCCTTTATTTAGAACGTGAAAGTGGTCAATTTGATTATTTAAATATATTAAAATGTATAATAATGTAGAATAAGCTGTAGCCAACCA